>NW_017963655.1:778239-793606 GCF_001661405.1 Williopsis jadinii
CCAACTTGAAGATGGTTCTGGTCGAATACTACGGGCCGAGCACTTCATTCACCCTTGGGGCTAAATCAGAAACGGTGGATAACGTACAATGCTTGGATGATCTGTTTCAACATTGGGACCGTAACTTTAAAGGTCTCAGTGAATACGTGAGGCAAAGTTGTGGGTTGACAGTTAACTTGGAGTATATCGATATTGAGTTGAAAGATCAAATCAAATTGGACAAGGACGATGAAGTCGCAATAATACCTCCTGTAAGCAGTGGTTAAAAACCTTCACATATATCCCCAATATGGTTTTTATTATAACGTTACAACATTTTTTATGGAATTCATTTGGGCCCAGTTCACCACCGCCTTCTCTACCAGTACTGTTGTCCTTGAATAGACGCCTGCTGCTGCTGCTGTCCTGGAATTTGTCCTTGTAGCTGCCCGCCCATTTGGCCTTGCAATTGATTTTGCATCTGAGCTTGCATTTGTCCTTGTAACTGTCTTCCTTGGCCATGTGGTTGTCCTTGCAGCATTTGTCCCTGGTTTTCCCCAGCAGAACGCATCTGTTCTTGCCTCAATTGCAAAGCTCGTCTTTGCAATATCGTCATACCTTCTGGAAACAGCTTTTGTAATTGGGCATAGAACTCGTTCAATTCCAGCACATCAGCAGGTGCCGTCAATATCTGCGGAAACACAACCTTCGTAAGGTTCTGCTGGTTATGCTTCTCACTAAGCTCCCCAATACAAGTTAAATTGGCGTGTAATCTCTTCAGCAAATCCTGCAATATCAGCTGTAGTTTTGGATTCATCGCGCTTCCCTGTTGTTGTTGTTGCTGTTGTATCATCAAACATCTCTGTATAATCAGCGTGTTGATGTTTAAAAGAAGCGTGATACGTTGCTTATCTAACTGTGTATTCATCCTTTGTCCTGTGTGTGCCTACTTATTGTCCAAAAATGTCTTGAAGGTCTTGATGTCTGTGTTTATGTTTATGTTTACGCCATTCACAAAAGTGAAATGCCGATGTGTTTTGTTTAGTGTTTTTTTTTTTGCCCTTGTTGTTTTTTGGTCTCCTCGCGCCAAAGTCCCAGAATTGTTGTCTCCCCGTCTCATGGACTGTCTCGCGGACAATTTACCGAACAAGAAAATGAAAAAAAATGTCTGTACCGTGAAAAAAAAAAAAGACAAAGGAAAACAAAGATAGAGGCGATAGGACTTTTCGGGACACAAAAGACTAGACGTTACACTTTCACGCTCTTCAGTCCATCCTTAGACCCCATTAGACCCCATTAGATCATGGCAGAAGAGGCTAAATTGAAAGGTAACAAAGCCTTGCAGGCTAATCAGTTCCTTGAAGCAGTGGATCACTATACTGAGGCCATTAGACTCAATGATTCGAACGCTATATACTACGCCAACAGAGCACAAGCTGAGATCAAGCTGGAACAGTACGGTGCTGCCATCGCTGATTGTGACAAGTCTCTGGAAGTTGATCCAACTTATTTCAAGGCTCTTTATAGAAGAGGTGTTGCAAAGAGCATGTTGCTAAGGTATAAAGAAGCATATGATGACTTTGCGGGTGTGTTGAAGTTGAAACCTTCTGATGCCAACACTAAAAGACTCCAGAATGAAATGAGTAAGCACATGAGACGTATTGCATTTGAAAAGGCTATCCAGAGTGAAGATGAGGACGTTTTCGATTTCGACCTTGAACATATCCCTCTTGAACAGACCTATGAAGGCCCAAAGCTTGACATCACATTTGATAAAGAGACACGTGACGTTACGCTGGGGGGACTCACCGACTCCTGGATGCAAGAACTCATCAAATTCTACAAGGATGGCGGCAAACTACCTAGAAAGTACCTATACGCATTACTGATGAAAGCCCACCAAGTATTAAAGCAAGAACCTGCCTATAAGGAGATTAAAACCTCCGAGATTGGAGACTTTACGGTTGTCGGTGATGTCCATGGCCAGTACTATGACTTGATCAACATGTTTACCAAGAACGGGTTCGTTCATGAAAAGCACGGCTATCTCTTCAACGGAGACCTTGTGGACCGTGGTTCATGGTCCGTTGAGGTGATTGTCACTCTCTTGTTCTACAAAATCCTATACCCTGATCATCTGCACATAAACAGGGGAAACCACGAGACAGATGGCATGAACAAGATGTTTGGATTTGCAGATGAAGTCAAGCATAAACATGGAGCTAAGCCTTTGGCCATGTTCCAGGAGATCTTCACAGAGATGCCTCTGTTAACGCTTATAAACGATGACTACCTCGTGATGCATGGAGGTCTCATTTCCAACCCAACCATGACATTGGCAGAGCTTAAGGACAAGGTCACCAAGCTATCCAATCCTCGTGAAGGTGTTGAAATGGAGCTCCTGTGGTCTGACCCACAAGAGGAGGAGGGCTTCGGAACCTCCAAGAGAGGAATTGCATTCCAATTCGGGCCGGACATCACCCGTCAATTCTGTGATACCAACAACTTGAAGGCCATCATCCGCTCGCACGAGGTCCGTATGGGCGGATATAGCGAAGAGCATGATGGTAAGTGCATAACAGTGTTCAGTGCTCCGAACTACTGTGATTCGACGGGGAACATCGGTGCGGTTATCAACTTCAAGGATGAATTGGAGTACTTCACATTCGAAGCTGTCGAGCACCCAGCCGTTCCACCAATGGCTTACACATCGCAAAGATTCTGAGAGAAGAACACAAATAGAACATCGAGAAGGCGATGAAGTCGATGATGGGCTACCCATTATAGATTGTATTGTATTCATTGTACACGGTGGTTACCTATAAAGGAAGCACGACCATTAGATAGCTAAGACTCATTGTGCTTTTGAATCGATAAGACAAATCATTTTGTGTCAAGACAAAGGATTTGGGCTGTAGACTAAGAGGACAAACTCAAATGCGTCATTATACATTTGGACATGTGAACAGACAAAACCTCCACTTGTTGAGCTGCTTGAATGTAAAGTCAAAAGTCCAGGAGGCACAAACCACTAACCTTTTTTTATGGAGTCCGTGGCGGTGATTTTGTCCCATGTATTAACGTTGTCACGCATGAAGTAAACTACGAGACGGTTTGGGAGCCCAAGGAGGTAGTCAACATTGCACTGCTCCACTTTGTTGTGTGGGAGCGGTGTCCGTAGTTCCCAACCCCAACCTCAACCCCCACCCACT
This sequence comes from Williopsis jadinii, assembly GCF_001661405.1. NCBI lineage: Eukaryota > Fungi > Ascomycota > Saccharomycetes > Phaffomycetales > Wickerhamomycetaceae > Williopsis > Williopsis jadinii. The sequence goes on from NW_017963655.1 coordinate 781,431, forward strand.
TCACAGCCATGTCTCACGCCCGCTACGGTAATAGACATGTGTGTGTGTTTTTGTTAGTGTTTTCCACGGTTTACCCGCTTATCTTTGCGTGCGCGTATGGTTGCTGTTCCCCACAAAGTCTCTTCCAGCTCGATTTATCCGGGAATGCCTTCAAAACATCCATCATGATTGAAAACTCAACCTACAGAAATGAGACCTGAGATCTGCGCATGCCTGGTCATGAAGTTTAGGAGTCAAGCTCAATACACTTGTTGGGAACCACGACGAGGACGTTCTCTACGGTTACCGTCGCTGAACAATCCCCACTAAGGATCACCACCACGTTCTACTTCAGATGAGGAGACTTGAGCCATCTCAAAACTATTTAAACTGGGCTAAAACTCCTTCTCTGACAGCCGATCTCATTGTGATACTACACCATCAACAAAGAGACAAATCACAGAACAACATGTCAGTCTTCCCAGGAATTGACGAGATCGCACCAGCTTATATGGACGAGGCTTTCGATAAGAACATCCCACAAGAGCGTATTTACGGACAATCTAAACCGGACCCGGAAAATATCAAGCACCATGACGTAAATGCACTAGCCACTGGTTGGCTAGCAGAGTTCAACAATGCGCTTGCAGACGTCAAGGCAGACCCAGCAGGCCTGGACAAATTCCTGCTGCCTCACACGATTTGGAAAGACCATCTGTCGCTGCAACTGGATCTGAGGGACTTCATCGGTCCTGATAAGATCAAGGACCAACTGGTGAAGTCTGTGGACAAAATAGGTCACTTTGAGCTGGACAAACAGGCTGATTATCGGTATCCAACCGGTGTTGCGCTACAGACTATTCACCCGGAGGGCCCACACGGTGAAGCCCCAATTGAATGGATCTTCTTGTACTTGAAGTACGCTACTGATTATGGCATTGGCCGTGGCTCCATCAAGCTGATCAGCGTGAAGGATGAAGCAGCGCCAATTGGTCTCAAGGCCTTGTCCATCTACACAGTTTTGGACGAGTTCACCAAGGTTCCAGAACGTGCCGGTAAAAAGAGACCTCTGGGAGCCAACCATGGCGAGAACGTTGCCAGAAAGACCTGGCTAGAGAAGAGACAAGAAGAACAGGACTACAAAGGTGAGCATCAGCCTCTTTGTGTGATTGTTGGTGGAGGCCAGGGTGGTTTGACCATTGCGGCCAGGATGAAGGCTTTCGGCTACAACACACTTGTCGTCGAGTCCAACAACCGTATTGGTGACAACTGGAGAAAGAGATATAAATTCTTGTCCTTGCACGATCCTTTCTACTACCATAAGCTTCCATACATCCACTCTGATATGTCCCCGATGTACTCGTCCAAGGACCAGTTTGCCGAGTTCCTCGAATGCTACGCAAAGATGCTGGAATTGAACGTCTGGACAAACACTACTGTCACAGGTGCTGAGTTTGACGAGTCCAAGGGTGAATGGGAAGTCACTGTGAAGAACAACTCAACCAGTGATGTCAAGAAACTGCACCCTAAGCACGTTGTGTTCTGTACTGGCCATTCTGGTGAGCCTAACGTTCCAAAGTTCCCTGATGAGGACAAGTTCCAAGGTGAAATAGTCCACTCTTCAAAGCACACCTCTGGTGCTAATTATGAAGGTAAAAGGGCATTGGTCATTGGTGCCTGTAACTCTGCACACGACATTGCACAAGACTTCTACGAGCAAGGTATTAAGGAGGTTACAATGTTGCAGCGTTCTTCTACATGTGTGATTTCTTCCCATTTCGGTGTCAAGATCAACTGTCGTGATGTGTTTGATGAGAACGGACCTGATATTGACACTGCTGATCTGTTGCTTCATAACAACCCGATCTACTTGACGAACTTGCTGATGCAACAGCAATACCGTGAGTCTTCAAAGGCAGATGCCTCAATGTTGGAAGGCTTGAAGAAAGCTGGATTCCAAACAAACGCAGGAATGGGTGGAACTGGTCTGTTTGGCCTCTATTACCGTCGTGGATCTGGTTATTACATCGATGTTGGCTGCTCCAAGTTGATCATCGATGGTAAGGTCAAGGTGAAGCACAGCACCGTGAAAAGATTCACAGAGACCGGCGTCGAGTTGAATGACGGTTCTGTCATTGACAACTTGGACATTGTCGTTAAAGCCACGGGCTATTCCAACATGAAGGACACTGCACGTGATGTGTTTGGTCATAAAGTGTCTGATAAGCTGAACCCGGTCTGGAACCTGGATGAAGAAGGTGAATTCCGTTCTATTTGGAGACCTTCTGGACATCCAAACTTCTGGTTTATGGGTGGTAACCTGGCAATGGCAAGATATTACTCCAAGAGATTGGCATTGCAAATCATCGGCCAAGAAGAAGGCTTCTGAAGCATGCTATATGTTGGCTTCTTACCCTATTTATTCACTTATTTATTCAGCTTGAGTTGGTTTGATATCGAAATTTACACCTGTCTTTGTCTTTTATTACACCGTATCATTGAATTATAGATCAGTCAAAAGAGTAGTTCTTTTCAATGTCTTCAATGACCTTGATATGCTTTGGCTCCCATCCCAGTCTCTTCTTCGTGAGCTCGTTATGAGCAGGAGCGTTCAGGCCAAAGATGAAGCCCATTGGACTGATCTCAAGAGCAGCCTCGAGGGAAACACTTCGAGTAGGCAAGTCCAGCTTCGCAGCAACGGTCTCTGCGATGGCCTTGAACTTGATCACCTCGCCAATAGCGTTGAATCTCTGCCCAGCCTTGCCCTTCTCCAAGGCCAAACGGTACAACGGAGCAGCATCAAGACGGTGCACTGCAGTCCACAAGTTTTCACCTTGGTCTATATAGTTGACGCTTCCCAGTTGCTTCGACATGCCAGCAAGAATTGGCACAAAAGCATGCGTATCACCGACATCATGAACAATTGGAGCCAATATAACGGTCATAACCTTAACACCCTTCTTCGTGTACTTCATTGCTTCAACCTCGTTACGAGTACGCAATCCGAATGGGGTATCGTGGACAACAATTGGAGAGTCCTCATCAGGCCATTCAGAGCCGAGAGCAGTCGCACCTGTCAGCCCACCAGAGGTACTGATGAATGGCTTCCCACTTCCCTCCAATGCCTGTACCATGGCCATTGTTGCGGCAAGGTCATCTTCAATTGACTGGAAGAACTTCTCCATGGTGGATTCGAATGCCAAATGAACAACACCGTCGCTTTCTCTGGCGTACTTGGCCAGCACGTCCAGGTCCTGGAGGTCGCCCACGGCGACCTCCCCGACACCGAGCGCTTCCAACTTCTTCTTCGAGCTCTCTGAGCGAGCCAATGCGACAACCTCGTGGCCATTGGAGATCAAATCCTTCACCACTATGGTTCCGATGAAGCCACTTCCACCTGTTACGAAGACCTTCATGTTTTTGTTCTTATTGTTTCTTTCTGCGCTGAGCCACGGAATACTGAGTTCACTGACGATGTCCCTATACAGACAAGAGGCTCATATCGGCAGAGAGTAACCACAATGGACTATTTATACAACATCTCACGGCCTTGGAGCCCTGGCAACAACGTGATACATAGCACGGTCTGAACATCCCAAAGCGTGGTCGAACACGGCTTCTTTCTCCGTCCTAAAGCGCCAAACCTCACGAGCCACATACTTAGATCGGCTGAGTGAAGGCTCAGCACCAGAGAACAGCCAAATATCAACGCGTTAAAGCCCTTTGATGTTGTAACGTTTCCATCATTTGATTTCTAATTCGGCTCGGAGATTGGGGGACTTAGCGCGGATAAGCGAGGCGCGGCCGCGTTTCGGCTCTTGTTTCCGGATCCGGTCATTTCCTGTTTGGGACATATTGGTCGCCTTTTTCGCTCACTCCGGCTTCTGGAGCCATAAACATCAACATTGATACACATCGATTGCACGCCAGCGCCATCATCAAGGCTGTGGAACAAGAGCCGTGAGAATGACGTCCAAGAGCGTGACATACTGCACCTCACGTGGGATCGACGTTCCTCTGAGGGTAAGGATCAACTCGCTGGAGGGAACCCGTCCTCTGTTGAAGGAATCAACGAGGTACACCGACCCTTCAAAGGTGAGGAAGCTGTCGAACTTCTCGCAGACTTCTGGGCTGTTCTGCTCTGTTGTTGTTACCCTGGAGGGCAAGCCGCTGACGATACCCGTGACCACGTCGTACGCTGCGTTCAGAGCGTCGAGAAGGTGGAATGAGTGGCTGACCCTGCCCATCAATGTCAGCCAGTTGCCCTTCAATTCGAAGCTGACGATTTCGATATGGGAGTTCGATGGTGATAAGAGGAGCGACTTTGGCGAGACTGACATGTACATCTTCCACGTCGATGACGATTGTACGTTGAAAAGGGGCCGACAGAAGCTGACGGTGCGCTGTCAGGACCCTTCACTGAACCACGGCCATTTCAAAGATGGCCAAATGGCAGAACTGGAGTTGGCGATCAAGAAACATGAAAATGGAGACATGGTTGCCGTTGAGTGGCTGGACAACTTGACTTTCCGGACTATTGAGCAGATCAACAAGTCCCAGAGTGCACAGCCTGGCTTCACTCTGTTCATCGATATGGTGCAATTCGACGTGCCAGTGGTGTTTTCAGACCACAAGTATCCGCCTCCAATGATACCTACGTACCAACCATCAGATCAACAACTTCAGCAGATGCAAAACGAGCAGCAGGGAACATTGTCGAAGATTTCCACGGGGAAGTTCACTACGATGAAGGTTTATGATCCAGAACAATACAGAACTGATCCTATTGAACAGAAGTACCGGAAACTCGAGAGATCCCATAAAGATGGTCCATTCGATAGGGAAATCAAGCCGACACCGAAGATTAGAGATGAGTTGAATAAGATCTTGAACTACTCCTCGGTTCAGGAGCTTACTCAATATGAAAAGAACCTCGTTTGGAAGTTCAGATACTTCCTCTTGAACAACAAGAAGGGATTAAACAAGTTGATCAAATCCGTGAACTTCTCTGATGAGAATGAGTTGAACGAGGCTTTAAACCTGTTGCCCAAATGGGTTGAGATCGACATTGAAGATTCCATTGAACTTCTTGGTCCTAATTTCAAAAACTCTACGGTGAGAACCTACGCAGTGGAAAGGCTGAAAAAGGCTCATGATGACGAGCTGGAGCTTTATCTGTTGCAGCTCGTACAGGCTCTCAGATATGAAACACTAACAAACTCCTCAAGTGACTTCTCAATCGTCGGGTTGAACGAGTCCATGTTGGGAGGTGCTTCATCTTCGGGCTCAGTATTGGACGATTCACAATCGCTTACACCTCTTTCCCAGTTCTTAGTGGAACGTGCTCTGTTAAATGAAAGACTGGGATCTTTCCTATACTGGTACTTGAATACAGAAGCACGGGATAACAATCCAGGATCGATATATAGAAAGCTACTGGACTACTTCCTGAAGAGTGTCAAGAATCAAGGCTTACAACGAGAGATTGAGCTTGTTGATCATTTGGTAAAACTCTGCACTAAAATTAAGGCTTCAAGAGAAACCACACCAAAGAAGATCGAGATGCTACAGTCTATCCTGGAGACGAAATTCAAGACCTTTTCACCAACGAGACTGCCGTTGGATCCATCTGTGGAGATATGTGGTACTGTGCCTGAAGAAAGCTTTGTCTTCAAGAGCTCTCTATCACCGTTGAAAGTAACGTTCACCACAACAGATGGTGGTAAATACCCGTTGATGTTCAAAGTGGGCGACGATTTGAGACAGGATCAACTTGTTATCCAAATAATCTTGTTGATGAACAAACTGCTGCTTAACGAAAACGTTGATTTGAAACTATCGCCTTATAAGATCCTGGCTACGGGCCCAACTGAAGGTGCGATTCAATTCATTCCAAACAGCACGTTGGCAAGCGTTCTTGCAGACTACCATGGTATTCTACCTTACCTCAAGCACCACAACCCTGATTCTTCAAACGAGCTGGGCGTGGTGCCCTCTGTCATTGACACGTTTGTCAAATCATGCGCTGGCTATTGTGTGATAACGTATATTCTCGGTGTTGGTGATCGCCACTTGGACAATCTGCTGATCTGTCCTGACGGCCATTTCTTCCACGCTGACTTTGGTTACATCTTAGGACAGGACCCTAAGCCGTTCCCGCCTCTGATGAAGCTGCCACCTCAAATCATAGATGCCTTTGGTGGTGCAGACTCGCCAAACTACGACAAGTTCAGGGACTACTGCTTCGTCGCTTACACGATTCTGAGAAAGAACTCCAACTTGATTCTGAACTTATTCGAGTTGATGCGTGACTCCAGCATCCCAGATATCAAAATGGAGCCTGACCGTGCTGTCTACAAAGTGAAAGAGAAATTCTGCCTGGACATGAGCGAGGAGGAGGCCATCATACACTTCCAGAACTTGATCAACGATAGTGTCTCAGCACTGCTTCCAATGGTCATCGATAGACTTCACTCTTTGGCACAGTACTGGAGGGCATGAAAGACCTCTCGCTGCATCAACTCTATTCCACGCCACCGTTGAAATGCGCCGCTGGTGGGCCTTCTGGCCTAATTTAGCTCGCTGCTTTTGCCTGGCCGTTTAAGTTAGCTGAGCTTATACCTGATGTGCTCCTCCATTGCAGTGGAAGGTGCTGAATTCTACGCCAAACTCGCCCACGCAAGCTTCTGGTGCTTGCTTCACTTGCATATGGCACAAAACTTCTGGACGAGAAAACATGCGCTTTAACGGCATGATTATAACACCTTTGAGGGTCTAAATGGACTCGTTGTGACTGTTGAGATGTGCACTTTATGAATATCGCATGTTCCTGGAGGATTCCCCATGTTTTGGTGCTGAAATCAAGCTGAAATTGATGGAATTGATGAAAGTGATAGACTTTTTGCCCCTTGCAGGAGGCCACAGAGACGATGCTGCCTGCAGTTTTGTCCATCAACACTAAAATACGCGGGAAACAGGCCCAATTGGCTATAAAAACGGGCTTGGATTCCCAAATATCGCAGCTACTTCATCCCCACTACCCTTTACCCCAAGAGCAGCTCTCCTTGGTAACTTTGCATAACTATCAGCTTGTATTAAACATCTGGTTCTTGCAGAGGGGGGCTTCAGCTATCGTTCACGTGCTTGGCTTGCTACAATGATTGCTTCTAAGATTTATCTTCCAGATGGCAAAGTTGTGGTGGTGAAGTTCACCTGTCTCAACTGCTTGCACGGCCACCGTGGGTCCTGTTGCAGTCATCATGAAAAGTTCTTGCAAACCACAGCTACTGATAACCCAGACGACATGTTCTTTCTTGTTAGACCCCAGGGCCAGAAGAAGAACAGGTGTCTCGCGTATCTTGTATTACAAGTTGTTCCATTGCTTGGTCCTTTCCAAATCGATGCGAAGAACACTCCAAGGTGTCCAATAACCAGTGAATTCAAATTTAGATGCAAGGCTGATTGCTGTAAGAAGCTGGGTTCCAAGGACTTATATGTCCAGGGCTTTGTTGATCTCCTAATTCGCCATACGGAGTTCAACATGGCCTATGTCTCAGGCTTTGACCCAATCCCTTTGACCGGCTCTGTTGAAGCCAGGGCTGCTTTCAGGGCTTCTCATATGAGGTATTTCCCTCATATCTACGAGGGATGGACCTTTGAAGATATGCACAAGAGAGACAACGCAAGAGCTGGCTCTGAATTTATCACCAAGGCCATCTGCGAGCAATGGGGGTTTGATGCAGTTGCTGCAACGAGAAAACAGAAGGGTAAAACTGTCACCTCGTTCTCTAAGGCCATCAAGGGTAGAACCCATATTGGGTCTTACTCTGTTGTTAAGGATGGCTATACCAAAGGCTCATACTTGTCTGAGCAAAGCCATATCGGCAAACGCATGAGGCTGGAGAATGTTAAACTTCCCCCTAGACCCGTGAGAACCAGTGATCTACTTGCTCATGATTGTGGTGTTGTAACTGCAAAGGATCAGCAGTCAAGCAGTCCAGGTATCATACCGCATGAACCACAAGCTCCTGGTGAAGCCAATGAAGATCAAGCGGAAAACACACCAATTCTACCGCAGGTTATCAGCTCAAATGAAGCTTTCATATCACAGGATACATATACAATGGAGCTAGTTGGGCAGGCTGGTATGGGCATTGGTTCGTTTCTTCATGATCCAATATTTGACCATCAAACTGTCCATCCAGAATCACATACCCTTAATGAGTCTAAGAATCAGCTCGACTTGGGTTCTTTAGATCAATTTACATACTGTGCACAAGGTCAGTACGTGTGTGATCTTGAAGATAGTGAAGATGTTCTTCAAAATGGACAACCTTCAGAGCCTGGACAACCTGTTTATGATGTGATGGAGATGATGGATTCATTCCAAAATCCAAATAATGGCATGAGCTCCAACCCTCAAATTCCATGCGAGTCATTGGGTGAAGTTGAAGCACCGCTTCTGGCCACTGATGAAGAGGCTGATGATGGCGAGAAAGATATACCGATGCCAGATGCTCTTACTCGGATGTTTAAAACCCAGTCAATCCATGACCTTGACCGTTTGTTTGGAAATGACCTGGAAAACGAGGATTTTGCACAGGAGGAGTTCAATTCTTGGTTACAAAGCAGGGAATCTGAAAACGGGCAATCCAATGGTGGTTTGAGTTATGATTCCACAACCCTGGACAGTGGTGATGCCGGTAATGACGCTTCTCATGAAGGTGACTTCATCAGGGATACTTTCAACGACGATATCTGATTGAAAATCAATGCACACAGTTTTTATGACCAGTGATTAGTTGTTCGTAGAGTACCGAGTGGCTCGTGTGAATTGGTGTTGGGATTCGATGTTATTGTTGTCTCGGTTGGCCAGTGCTGAAACGCCGGTGATGGTGTTCAGTGTTATTGTATAAAAGTGCAAAAAAATCATAAAACTCATTTAAAAGAACAAAAAAAATACGCTTCTTTTCTTTAAGTATTACTATAGTAGCTTATATTAGACATTCAGTATGGTGTGTAGAATATGTAATGAGCTAAGGATTAAGGTACGCCGTTAGTTTTCTCCTATGGCATTCAGCAGTGGGAGAAATGACAATCATTTCAAGGACTTTAGCCTAGGATCAACTTAGTAGTGGGATATCACATTCTCCACTCATAGTCTGCCAGTAACTAACGGCACGAGCTGGCTGGGCTCTTCTCAATACAAACCAGAGTCTTGAAGTAGCTATACGCTAAAGTTCTTCAGCCTATGTGTCATGTTTAATCCGGACACCAGACAAATAAGCGTGGAGAGTCCAGTGATACAACTCTTGGTGCTAAAACAGGCCTGAGGGTCTGGTACTAAGCGCAATCATGGTTGTAATATTTGTGTGATCATTGAGTTCATCTGCAAAACCGTTATTTATATAAAAAACGTATGTTTTAAGATAATTAATTGTAGAAATGATTAACTAAATTTTCTGAGAAGATAATTGAGAATAGTTTCCGGTGAAATAATTGATTACATAGCGAATTATTTGTCCAAACACCTCTGATGATGTTATTTTTACTGTTTAGTAACAAAAACGTTTAAATCAAACACTGTAAGACTCATATTACAAAGCTGAACATGGAGGTAATAGCATAAAGCAGTGATAACAACTCGGAACGACGCACCAGCTGGTGCGTACGCCGGCGGAGGTAAGAAAAAAAAAGAAAGCGAAATGCCCCACGTGGGGCTCGAACCCACAACCGTACGATTAAGAGTCGTAAGCGCTACCGATTGCGCCAGCGAGGCAATTGCTTGAAAACACCAAAATACGCTGTCTGCCTGGTGATGAGTTGGAGGCACGGATGTGCTGCATTCAACGCAACAGTTGCTATCAAGCACAAGGCCTAGTGCGAGGTATTTAAGCCGGTGAAGACCACCGTTGGATGCTATGTTACTGGGATAGCCAGGACGACCATGTGCTCTCCTCCAATGGAATTGTTGTAGTGAAACCAATGTATGATCGGGCTCTCTCTCTCTCCCTCTCTCTCTCAACTGCTGTGAAATCGGTGTAATTCCACAAAGGGAACACGCACACCCTGCTCCCCATGTAGATGAGATTAGTGGCTAAAAGTGTAACTGACGGCGAAGTCCTCTACTAAGCCCTCCTCTAACCCAATCCACATACGAATCCCTACGTAATTAAGGAACTTGCGTCCTCCCAAAACGGGCTGGAAACGGTAGAAGACCTGCTGGAAAAGGACACCCTGACACAACGTCATTTGACAGCTGAAATTACACCCAAACGGAGCTGCGATCTTGCACGGAAGCCTGATAAACCGACAAACAGATAAAGCCCACAAGGCATCGAAGATCTCCCTGCCTGCTCTGCCTGCTCTGCCTGCTCTGCCTGCCTGCATCCTGCCCAAATTGTAAGGTCCAGCAGAGCCAGTGGAGCTGGTGAAGAGGGACGCAAGCACCTTCCTAATCCGTCCATGATGCGCTGGAGCGGAAATAAGGCCCACAGCTTCGAAGCAGCCTGCTCCACTGCTTGACAGCATTTTACGACACGAAGGGTATAAGAATCCACGTTTATGGCCCGTGTGTGGTGTCAAGTGTACACAGAAGACAGCGAGTGATTACTGGAAGCCAGCAGGGATAAGAGCAAACGAAGATGACACAGGAGGAGACGCGTTCCATCGAATACTACTACAAGGCCCCACCTGGTGTGAATCCACAGTATACGCTTTCACAAGATTGGAGGAAAGCTGGGGAGATTATCGGCACTGCATTCTACCCGAATAAGTTCAACCAGCTCATCACAGAGCACTGTTCTCTGGAGGAGAACGTCAAGGAGTACCAGGAGAGAGTCGAGCATGTCATGCAGAACAATACGCTCTGTCTTCAGAGTGATGACTATAGTGCAGTTGCACTATGGACACCACCTGAATGGAGAATCGTTCCATACAGCATTGATTTGCACGGCCATTTTGAGTTCTCTGAGGACGAGTTCAAGAGATGTGCCGAGAAGTTCTTTGTAAGCTATGGGATCCCGTACTGGCATCTGACCCTTGTTGCAAAGAATGTAAATTCGAACACCAAGGGCTCGGTGTCGAAGGTGATGAAGCCAATCCTGGAAGATGCGAAGGAGAGAGGCATCCCAGCCGCACTGGAGTGCATCGACGAGAGAGCCAGACAGATATACGAGCACTATGGGTTCAAGACCTACGAAATCATCAAGATTGGTGAAGGTTCTGTAAATTCACTAGGCGAGGAGCAGGAGGGTGGCGAGGGCTTGACATTGTGGTATATGATTTACAACTACGATGATAAGGAGCACAAGCCTTTGGATGTTTGAAGCACTACATAACTAGCATTTATATGTGTGGCTCCTGTTGCTGCACCATATATAATCGCATTTCCAATTGAACAATGTTGAGAAGCTGAGGTAGTAGATTGTATATCTAAGCTCAGAGGCCAGCCGCCCAGAGGCCAGCCGCCCAGAGGCCAGCCGCCCAGAGTAACCGTAGCTACTCTCCCACCAGGCGTATACAGAGCACCTTTGTGCCATATCACTTGACCTTGTGCGTTGCTATGGAATCTCCATACAAACTAAGCACCTTTGTGTTACCTCCATAGCTCAGCATCGCCATAAACAACGAGGCTAAACTGGTGATGTTTGTGTTTTGTGTCATATTTGTTGAAGAAAAATATAAAAAAACACCAGGAGGAAAGATTCTCTTCTTCTTCTACCTCCCACTTGTGCATCCTCTTTTCTTCTCTCCCGCTTCATGGATCCTCTCAAGATGGATGATGAGCACTGGTACGGATGTCCTGATGAGTCCTGGCAATGCTCCATACCAAGCTGTGTCTGCTCATGACGCCACACAGGTATCTCTTGGGCTGGTCCTCATTAGTTTGGACAGAGACTATTGGGGCCTTTCCGCGGATCACTGTTGTCGTCGTTGGTGGTCACTGCAGCTTGGTGATACTGACTGGTGTGTATCATTATGGAGCATGTGGAGACTGCACAAGGATACCTGGGGTGTGTTTGTTCCAATGATGCTGGGTTGGTGTTGGTGGAGGACACCGATGTTGTTCCACATTGCCTTGGCCACTGGCGTCGATACCGACCTCACAAGTATGCCATCGCTAGCTTTGGACAGGTGTGGTGATGGCATGCTAGTGAGATCGAGATTGAAACCAGTGATTGAGGGAGCGTGGAACA
>NW_017963655.1:795811-813021 GCF_001661405.1 Williopsis jadinii
TATGGTTTCAATGTCATCTAAGAAGGCACAATGAATCCCCCATGTGTTGTTTCAGTTGACCTTGCCCCATACAATGTCTCTCACACTGACGATGGCTCTGAGCTGGAAACTTTTGGGTGTTGTGTGTTGGGATGATTGAGCTCAGGCAGATGGGTTGAAGTGTGCGATATGGCAACCTGGATGACTGGTACATGCAAGGTGTTGATTCAACATTAAAAAAGCTTGGACAGAGGCTTGTTTGATCTGGATTGATACTTTGCCATGTACAGTATTGTTTGCTATATCGACAATTCAATTACTAGAAGTCCACGCAGAAGATTCCCATCAGGCCATTTTATATATTGTTAGAAGTTTTTAGAGTGTATAGTTCGAGCCGTCTGGAGGGATTACATACAGATGCAGTTGTATGGTATCCACCAGATTGGTTTACTATGTTGTAGTTCAGGCCACTAGTTACTGGTTGCTGGTCAGTGGTTGCTGGTCAGTGGTTGCTAGTCAGTGGTTGCTAGTCAGTGGTTGCTAGTCAGTGGTTGCTAGTCAGTGGTTGTTAGTCACTGGCTACTGACCACTGGCTACTGACCACTGGCTACTGACCACTGGCTACTGACCACTGGCTACTGACCACTGGCTACTGACCACTGGCTACCGATCTCTAGCCACCGACCAGTGACCAGTAACCAGTGACCAGTGACCAGCGACCAGCGGTAGTGGCTGGTGGTGGCAGAAGCACAAAGTGCACAGCGGTTAGGTGCCCTGTTTTGAATACCCGGATGTCCCACCTACCCCCTCGAAACTTGGATGAAAACCCATCATCACAACATATCATCTACAGCTACATGTGCTCAGTCTACGTTTCCACCATCCGACTCCAACTGCAACGGTCTCACAGGCTCTTCCATAGAAGAGATGAATGTATTCAACGAATCAGACGGCGGTGTTGATCTCCGGCGTCCCACTGCGCGTGTGGCCAAAGTCCAGCTGGCCGTGGCTTCCCTGCTAGGAGTTTTCGCTTTCCTGTGTTTCTGCGTGCTGAGGAACACATGGTCGAAGCTGTATGCGTCGAGATTTGCCAGGAGGAAAGGGCTGCCAGAGCTCCCGACAAAGGCTCTGTTCGCGTGGGTGCCCGTTGTGTGGAAGATTGATCAGAGCGATGTTCTCGAGTATGCCGGCTTGGACGCGTTTGTGTTCTTGAACGTGTTCAGGTTCGCCATAAAGCTGCTGACCATCATGGGTGTGCTGGCCACACTGGTGATCTCCCCTGTGAGGTACCACTTCACGGGCCGTTATGACGAAGGTGACGATAAGGCGTTGAACTTTGTATCAGGGTGGATGAAGAAATCGTCCAAGGACAAGCCATATCTATGGGTGTACGTTGGGTTCACGTACGTCTTCACCTATTTGACGTTGACTTTGCTGATCAGACAGACGAAGTACGTTGTCAAGGTGAGACAGGAGTATCTTGGGAAGCAGAACTCGATCACTGATCGAACGATACGGCTTTCAGGCATACCACCTGAGCTCCGGGACGAGAAGAAGCTCAAGAGACATATTGAGGATTTGAACATTGGGAAAGTGTCCTCCATCACGATATGTCGGGAGTGGAAGCCCCTGAATAAGCTGTTCAAGCAACGTAAGGCCGTTCTCTACGCACTGGAGGAGAAATGGGCAGAGTATCTTGGCCCGTTCTCCTTCAGCAACACGAAGCAGAATATACCTGTGAGGAGGGTGCGTGAGTCCTTTAGACTACAGAGAAGTGGACAGTTCCGTGATGATGAGGATCACAGTGATGAGGATCACACTGATGGCGAGGACGAGCATGTCCACACGGACGAAGAGGCGGAAGCGGACGTTACGCACGACACCTCGACAGAGTCGCTCATCGATGACGATTACAGATCAATCCAGGAATACTCCAACAGGACAGCTTCTGGTCAAGTGCACATATCAGAGCAGCCTTATAACCATGTTAGACCAACGTTGAAGACTGGGTTCTTGGGACTATTCGGCAAAACAGAGGATGCGATAGACTACTACACGAACCAACTGGAAGTTCTCGATGAGGAGATCTTGAGGGCAAGACAAAGACACTACCCAGCAACGCCAACGGCCTTCATCACGATGGACACTGCTGCTTCTGCACAGATGGCTGCACAGGCAGTGCTTGATCCAAAAGTCCATCATCTGATCACAAGGCTGGCACCTGCACCTCACGACATCATCTGGGATAACATTGTCCTATCACGTAAAGAGAGATTATTCAAATTGTACTCAATCACAGTCATCATTGGCATCATCAGCGTTACATTGATTGTTCCTGTTGGTTATCTGGCAACGTTGCTTAACCCGAAGACCATAAGGGAGTTCTGGCCATGGCTGGCAGACTTCCTGGAGCAGAATGAATGGGCAAGAAACACAGTTTCTGGTTTGCTTCCAACATATTTGTTCACCTTGCTCAACTTTGCTATTCCCTTCTTGTACGTTTGGCTCTCCTCTAAACAGGGGTTCATTTCGCATGGCGATGAAGAACTGTCTGCAGTTTCTAAGAACTTCTTCTATATCTTTGTCAATTTGTTTCTTGTTTTCACCACTGCCGGTACAGCATCTAATTACTGGGGGTTCTTAAGTGACACTACACAGATTGCATATCAGTTGGCTCGGTCGCTTAACGAGCTCTCGCTCTTTTACGTTGATTTGATAGTGTTCCAAGGCTTGGGCATGTTCCCCTTCAAATTGTTACTGATTGGTTCTTTATTGAGGTTTCCCTTCATTAGAACTGGCTGTAAGACTCCAAGGGACTATAGAAATCTTTACAAACCACCAATCTTCAATTTTGGATTACATCTACCGCAGCCCATCCTGATATTGATCATCACGATCATTTACTCCGTGTTCTCTGCAAAGATTGTCATCTCAGGGTTGTTGTACTTCATCATTGGGTATAACGTCTACAAGTACCAACTGATGTACTCGGTTGTCCATCCACCTCATTCCACTGGTCAGGTATGGCCCATCTTCTTTAGACGTATCATTGTTGGGTTGTTACTATTCCAATTGACCATGACCGGTACGCTGGCCACTTATCACGACGGTTATATTTTGGCGATGACGTTGATTCCATTACCACTGGCAACCATTGGTGTTTTACTCAATTTCCAGAAGCATTACCTACCGTTATCCTTCTTTATTGCTCTTCGTGCGTTTTACAACGCCAGAGAGGAGGAACGCTGTATTGCCAACGCTGAAGAGACCATTGGTGATGGAGCATTCACACCGGTACACGAGAGACACAGCTCAACTGAATCCACGGATGTCTTGACAACCCCAGTGCAACGCATTCGTTCCCGTACTGTTGATGAGACCAGAGAACAAAACTTGACGTATGCATACCCATATTTGATCCAACCTTTAGATGGCCCGTGGATTGCACTGGAAGGTGATGATGTTGTCGTTGCCAACAGCGAAGGAACAGTACGGAAGAAGATCACGCTTATGGAATGGGAATGATTGAACTGCACCACCTCATCTTGCAATACGAACGACTCTTTAACGATTTACAACACCTGCTCAGGTGATTGTAGTATGTATAAGTGGTTTAATGGTACATTATTTACATGGCTAGCTATCATCACGGTGAACTCGTTAAATAATCAGGAGAGGGTTGGAGGGAGCAATCAGTCAAATTTGAGCTTGCCTCTTCTGTCGGATCTGAACCCATCTCCTCTGTCTTGGCTTGTGTGATCTCTGTTTCCACCTCTGTAGTCTCTGTTTCCTCCCCTGTGATCTCTGTTTCCACCTCTGTAGTCTCTGTTGTTACCTCCGTGATCTCTGTTTCCACCTCTGTAGTCTCTGTTGTTACCTCTATAGTCTCTGTTTCCACCTCGATCATTGCCCCTGTAGCCTCTTCTATCACCATAACCTCTATCAGAGGATTCTCTTCTCTTTGGCTTCTCATCCTGGAAGTCGTTGGCACTCGAGCCCAGGTCAAAGAACTTATTGGAGTCTCTTCTGTTCAAATGAAGAACTCTCTGAGCAAAACTAGCAGTGACATGTGGCTTCTTGTCAGCATCCTGGAAGAACTTCCCATAAGCAGTGGTATAATCCTCCAAAATATCATACATGTTGAGTCGATAGACGTTTGAGATACCCTTGGAGAAGCCAGCGAGGGACTCAATGACGAGATCCAGGGAATACTTGTGTCTTGCAGCCTTGGAAACGTTGGCAATCTCACTCTCCAGCTCTTCGTCCTTTTCATACTCGAACTTGGAGACAATGTTGATGTTTCTCTTCTTCAACACCCTCAAGAACTTGGACTCGGCATCAGACAAGATCATCACCGCAGAGCCATCCTTACCACCTCTTGCGGTTCTTCCGACCCTGTGGACGTAGTTAGTCTCGTCCATTGGTAGTCCAATCTGTACAACATTCGTGACGTTTGGGAAGTCCATACCACGAGCACCAACGTCGGAACAGACAAGAACACCATTGAAGCCTTTACGGAATTCCCTAACTGCTCTATCTCTTGATGCCTGCGCCAATTGACCATGGAGCTGGTTCACTGGGCTCCGGATCTTTTGGAATTTGAATCTGGTGTACAGCAGCTCGTAGAAGTAGCTCACAGCTTTCACCGTTGGCAGGAACACAATGCCCTTGAACTTTCTGTTGGCTTTGGCTTCACTCTCGATGAATGTGATGGCAGAGGTGTACGATTCAAAGATGTCATTTGTCAATATCAACGACTGGTTGATCTTTTCATGGGTATCAGCTGCATTGGGATCCACAGTGTCGATGTAGTGGAACTCAGGTCTCAGAATACGCTTTGAGAACTCCTGGACATCCTTGTCCCACGTGGCAGAGTATAGCATAGTCTTGAACTGATGCTTGTCATCAACCAGGTTGTCCTTCAGAGTATCAGAGATCTCAACAAGGTCCTCCTTGAAACCCTCACCTAACAGTCGATCAGCTTCATCCAGCACCAATGCCTTGATATGGCCAAATGCACCCAACACTTCAGGTTCTTTCAGAAGATCTAACAATCTTCCAGGTGTTGAAACCACGATAGAAGGATGGGGGTCTCTTGAGGTGAACGCACGCACTTGTTTCCATCTACTTTCACCACCAACCACTGTTTGCACGCTCAACAGGTTCTTCGTGTGCCGGACCATCTCCTTATAACGGACAATCTTGTTCAGCTCATCTCTGATCTGGAAGGCCAAGTCCCTAGTTGGTGCAACGACGATGCCCACGACCCTTTGGTCTCTTGAGTTACCGATTCTCAATGCCTTTTCAATCAAGGGTATACCGAATGCCAGTGTCTTCCCGGTTCCGGTCTTTGCCTTCGTTATGAAATCGGCATCTTTTGTCAAGACTGGGTGTATTGACTTCTCTTGAACTGGAGTGAGCTTGTGGAAGCCCAGGTGGGACAGAGCACTGTGGACGGGCTTTTGGATGATTCCTGTACTGTGTAGGTGATGGATAGAGCCATGATCAGCTGTTGCTGGCGTCTTAGTCTCAGTATTGGCTTCAGTCTTAGTCGCAGTCGTAGCCTTAGTCTTATCATCAGTCGTAGTCGCAGTCGTAGTCGTAGTCGTAGCCTCAGTCTTAGCCTCAGTCTTAGCCTCAGTCTTAGCCTCAGTCTTAGCCTCAGTCTTAGCCTCAGTCTTAGCCTCAGTCTTAGCCTCAGTCTTAGTCTCACCAGCAGCAGACGACAAGTATCTTTGGGACAACTTCACAGTTACCGACGATACAGACAAACGGCCCGAAAACACGGCACTTCTCACGTTCTTTAACATGATTCACAAGGGTTATCACTGTATTTGGAAGCGTGAAAGAGTGGTGATGCGTGAATTGGTGATGGCGATGAGGTATTAATCACAGCGTTTTTTAATACTCTTCTCGAAAAATTTTCACTTTACACTGTGGTCCACACCTATTATCACCGTACGACAGAGAGAGGGATTAGTACTGAGCGAGAAACAGTATGAAGCCTGTGTACTTCATCTCGAGGCCCAAGCACTCGCTATTACAGCTCGTCCTCATGGAATTGGCCCAGCTGCCGGAACAGCCTCAGATCCCAAGGATGGTGTACCTGATGAAGTCAGAATTGGCTCTGAGACACTTTCTCAATAGAGACTCTACGGTTAAATTGACCAGATACGATGACAGGAAGGTTGCCTACGAGGTGGAGAGACAATTGATGAGTGCGTGTACGCCACCTGAGTACGAGACAGGTGAATTGGCCCATATGGACTCACTGGTGTGCGAGTTCTCGAAGCTGCGGAGCTGCACACAGCTACACAACTATAAGAAGAATCTGGATAAGACCAGTTCTTTGCTGATACTGAACAATGATAAGTCGTATGTGGACTCACTAAGGACCCTGGTGTGGAAGGATGAGGTCAGCAGGCCGGAGTTGTACCAATGTATGGGCAGCTTCAACACCTGGTCCATGGGGGTGTATCACAGTGGTGTTATGGGTGCTGGACAGCTGAAGATTGCCAGAATTCCTAGAAGCCGAGAGGAATACGACTATGACTTGAGCGCAGGCTTTGAACAGGTTCCATTGCTAAGTGCTATAAACGATACGAAGAACTTGAACCCAATTTATATGAAGTACACCGATTTCCTTGTGGAGCAGTTTGAAAGTATGATCGTCAAGACCACAGTGGGCTCTGTAAGTTCCTTATATGGCTGCTCCAATGGTGATCTCCTGAAGTTGAAGAACGTGGAGTCCATAATGTCGTTGATCATCCACGATTGTCTTCGAGTCATTTCCACATTAGAGCCTACTCTAGACATGGCAATGCTACACAAGGATCGACTCATTGACGTTTGCATCAAGACAATTAAGCAGACGGAGAGAACAAGCACGATATTACAGAGACAAATTCAGAAGTGGAATGCAGCGGAGATTTATAATACAACTGGGTACTTCTCGTACATGTCGAGGAAGAATGGAGTTTATTGTCCACAGATCAGCCTTGTATCGAGAATACTCGAGGATAAGATCTCATTGGCCCACTTAAAGAACGGAGAAGTATCATTGGATTAATTGGAGCATTTGATGCTCAACTATACGGAGTTGCTGTGTATATAGGCTTTTAACGGTTTCATCTTTGCATCGGGTTATGCTATCATCGAGTTCCTGCTCCAGTGCTTCAAACAGGGCCAGTAGAATCTTACTGGAACGTCTCTTATAGTACGAGCCATCGCTGATACCATTCAGCAAGGCATTCAACCTTCTATTCTGTTCCATCTTGTTATCGTCCTCAATGATCACCGCAAGGGCAACTTCGATTCTGAAACTTATGTCTTCAAAGGTCATTGTATAGTCTCCGTAGTAGCCCTTTGACTTGAGGAAGTCAACTTGGATGTTATCCAACATTGGTGTAATCTTAGAGGTGATGTCGACATCGTTCCATGGATTTATATCGAGCATGAACCCGTACTCGCACAGCAGGAATTCGTTAGAATGTGGTCCATATGACAAGTACAGCTCCTCATTTTCACTGTACGTTGTTGAAGTTAATACATGGAATCCAGTGTGGTCAATCTTCAAGATGCATTGCTCCCTTGGACTATGATTGATAAGATCAACGTACGGTGCCAATGTGAAGTTATCATCTTTATCATGGCCTTCTGGAATTTCCATGTATAGACAACGAGAATTGACACAGAACCATGTCCATAGGTACACCTCCCTATCTATCTCAAGCCCATGTACAAAGGATTGTACAGTGGTATAATCTCTGTTGAACCTGTCAAACATCTTATCACAGTGAATGGACGTCGAACGAGGTAATGACTTCACACGGGCATCATCGTGTAATTTCCAAACCAATGGGGATTGTTGGAAGTCCGTCATTGGAGGCAATGAGTCAATGAACGGGAACCACCATGATTTAGAGCCTCTTTGGTTCTCCAAGTAGATGAACATCGTGACAATTTGGAAAGAAGATAGAGATTGCAATTGCGCGATATCCATCCTTGCGTAGAGCGTCGTAATGGAATCACCCTCACCACGAGAGTGTGCTAGCTTGGCTTTGTTGACGACGTGGCCATCAGATCGCCAGCTCGTTATATGGGCCATCACGGTGGAAAAGTTCATCAGGCACTGGTGCGAGATCTTTATCAGTTGTTTCCCTTTGTCTATGGAGCCATTGGCAAAGAGACCTCTACCACCGTACGAAGTAGCATCTGCTCTGATAGATCCAGAGATACTGTTACCACCATTGGACTCGAGCCAGCTGATAAGAGCTTGTAGTTTATCAGGCATCGACGCAGCTTTACTGATCGTATTAGAGGACGAACGGTGTGGTTCCACTTACAAAATGCGTATTGATTTAATACCTCATCGCTCGTCCTCCACCATGAATTTTTTTTCACCTCCACCGGAAGTTTCCCATTTATGTCTCAGGAGCCTCGAAACATATTGAACGGGAATTGAGCTCCTCCATCCGAGGAAAAGCCATAGAGAGGGAGAGATGACAACGACGAACTGCTTGAGAAGGGCATTCAGCACCACGGGAAGAAGGTTCACGTCAGATGGTTCGAAATGCTTGAAATTTACACCGAACAAGCCGTCTGCGACGACTCTACGTCATCTCAACTTCACCAAACCACTTTCCTATACCAAGGGCCAATTGATCCAAGAACAGTTCAAAGAGGCCAACGTTGAGTTTAAGAAGATGATGCGCAAGATTGGAGCCAAGAAGCGTGAGATGGACTCGAAAAATCTAGTCATGAATGACTACGAAGCTGAGCTGTTGACGAATATCGTGTCTATGAAGCCGAGTCCTACTCTTTTATCTTTCCAGTTCGAGCCTGTGTTGACAGGTGGACGCCGTGAAAAGAACAGACTGACTTCTGATGATATATCCAAGCTTGAGAGCATGGGATATGACTTTGTTCAGACAAACAGGGGCGGTGAGATCACATTCCACAACAATGGTCAATTGGTTGTGTATCCGATATTTGATCTCCAAGACTTTGACCATTTGACCATTAGATGCTTTGTATCGAAACTTGAGGATGCCATTATTGAAACCTTGAAGAAGTTTGGAGTCCACGGTAAAAAGACTTCGAACACCGGTGTCTGGGTTGATGATGCGACCAAGATCTCAAGCATTGGACTGAGTGTGAGCAGAAGCGTGACGTCCCATGGAGTCTCAATAAACGTCTGTAATGAGATACCACAATTGGAACAAACCACTGGGTTTGTATTCTGTGGGTTGCCAGGGAAGACTCAAACCTCCATGTCTTTACAATTGGGCGAAGATGTCAAGGTTGATGACGTTTCAAAGGAGTTCGCCAGACAATTGGCCAAACAGTTGAACATACAGACCATTGAATCTATAGACCTGGAAGATTTAGAAGTTGACTAAAGCGTCATATATACACCTTCACATGTATTCAGTTAAAGGAACTTCAAAACAATAGATGTTAATATCACAAGAGAGCCAACTGTAATTCCAAGGTGTACCATATCACCAAGGACTCTTCTTTGCCAAACCTGTTGTGAAGAAGTCAGTTTCAACTCCTCTTGGAGCAATTTGTTCTTGGAGTCTTTCTCCTTTAAACTCAATTCGAGTTGGTTCAATTTAGTTGTTTGTTCATCAATCTGTAACCCCATAGATTGTTTAACATCGTCTAACTCCTTATTCTTGGAATCCAATAGCCCTTGCAATTGTTCGATTCTATCCAAATACACATCGACTTCTCGCTTCTTAATGGAATTTAGATCATGGATGCGCATGTCCTTCTCCTGAACCAAAGATTTGAGCTCTTCAAGTTTATCTGATTGCAAACCCACCGTTTTGCCCAGCTCAACATTATCACGTTGATACGTCTCCAATTTATCCTTCAGTTTATGAACCTTCTTCTCCAGAGTGCCCAAGTTAATACTATCTTCTTTGGATTTGTGCAAATGACGTTCATAATCTGCCAAAAACCCTTGAATACTGGCCAACTTCAAGTTGTTCATCTTTTCTTTGTGCAATTGGGCAATCAACAGCCTTATCGAGTGGATCAAGTTCGAGCTCGTGCCTATATTGTTGTTGACAAAGATCCCCGATAGGAAGTCATGATTGGCACCAAGGGCAACTTCCTCGAGATCACGAGTCACGTCTCCAAACACCGCAGCATCAAAGGAGTCCATCTTATCAACGATGGACTTATGAGGTACACTGGGATCTTCGCCTCCTGAGATCTCCTTCAGTACTCTGTCCAAGTCAGTAGTGGATTCCAAGGGCACTGTGAGTATCGTTTCCACTTTACAACTGATCTTCCTGTGGAGTTGATTCTTGTTGTTGGTCTCGTTATCGATGTCGATTCCCAAATCAACACTGTCCGCCTTGTGCAATTCAACCTCATCCACAATCTTCTGGCCGTTGATGAAGGTCCCGTTAGCACTTCGACAATCCTTCAGATACACCTTGCCGTCCTTCCAGTACAACTCAGCATGCTCTCTCGAAATGACACGGGAATCGAAGTAGCCGTTATACATACTGGGAGACTTTTGAGCATTGTTCGGTCTTCCCAACTTCAATACTTGCGGATACTGTGGAATCGTCAACGTCTTCTTATCAAACGTCTCGTTCAACGATACAAACACAAGGATATGTGCAAAATGATCTCTCTTTGGAAGATCAACAGTCTGCGTTGACGTCGACACCAACGGGTTCCCCTTCCCAAACACCTTCGACGACGACCGAGCTCTCCTCGTCGGCGTACTTCCACAGCCTGTACTGGCAGCATGGCTGGATCCGGCGTTCATTCTCGGCTCCAACCGTATTGGTAATGACATCGACATCGATGCTGTGCTCCCACCACCACCACTCCTTGGACTCTGGGCCGACGACGAATGCGACGATTGGAACGCAAGGTCTCCTCTGTTGTGAGCTGCTGATTGTACATCCATAGCTCCAGCTCGATGATGGGTTTACTTGGACTGCTCCAGCTTCTCAAGGTTGCTTTTGTTGATGAGGAGTTTGTTTTGATTTGGCAAGCTGAGACACAAACGCTTTTGGTTCTTTATTTGCGGTGTCCGGGTGTTATAATGTTATATTAAATTATATAATTATCATCTTAGAGATTATTAAAACGATACTAACAAACCTGGCACTGCGGTCTCCAAGCTCCTCCTAATTTGTATCCAACAGTCAAACTCAGAGGTCCATGAAGTATGAGACTTTAGCCTCCAATAGCTCCTAAGATATAACCATTTCAATATTGGCAAGATTCGTCAAAAAAACACCCATAAATTTGCCTATATTGCAACAACAAATCAACATTTGCAAAATCCAGCGATCCGAACGATAGAACTGATCTATATCATCCATTATGCAGACACCTGACTTGATTGGATTGGTGGTTCTTGCCGGAGAATTTGCCCGTTTTTGTTTTTAATTCTCACTGAGACGTTTCATTGCCATGACCATCAATACGTGACAGGGTCAAACTTTTACCTGTGAAAGCTGGCCTTCACAAGTATCCACCTGCTTTGCTCATGGTCAAGCACACGTTGCAGTTTCCAGATTGGCCAATATGATTAAAGCCCACATGCTTTTACCGAAAAATCTATACCCTGCCTGAGATGCTCACACTCTCGTCAATAAAGTGTTTGGAAAAGTGGCTAGACACATAAAGGACGAGGTGAATCTTTTCCATGTTAACGGGACCTGTATTAGTATCATTGGAATATTCACACCATACATTCTCACAATCATATACGAGATCCATGCCTAAAGAATATCTTGACTTTGTAGCGTGAGATTTCGTTAGTTGCAATCAATATTGTATCGACAAGAGACGGAGTATAAGGTCAAAACCCCCATGGGCCACGCAGCACAAGTCAATCGCATTCACCGTGCCAAAGCGTTAAAGACCAACTTGTATGATGCCTATATTCTGTAAACTTGAACTTTTCATTTTAGCACTTTGAAGGACCGATTCCAGGTTTGAATTGCCTGTTTTCTGGGCCCAAGAGAAGGCTTCATTGTTTCTGAATACACAGAAGGCATGAGCTCAACCATCATCCCTGAAACGTTATCGTCACCTCTTCAAAGTGGCCATAGTGATTCCATCACCGAAAGCCTCTTGCTGTACCGTCAGGTCCCTCAAAAGTTTCTTTTCTGTCTCAAGCTGCAATGTTAAACACATTTGCAGCAAGCCAACTTTTATTATGTTGCCAAGGAGTGTATCAAACTAGAAGCCACCCCTTGAAGAGAAACTCTCAATTCTTCCCTATCAGCTGTGTAAAGTTCCTTTTATCCAGCCTCGCATTTTTAAAAGAAAGTGCAATGGGTTACTGGTAATTGGTCATCATAACTTCTGCTTCAGCCAGCTCATCGAGACTTCGAATTAATGCCAGACACACTAGTAGATATAAGTGAATGCTGGGGAATGGTGAAAATACTGACACAAATTATGCTACAGTAATACTCGGGTGTTATCACATAGCTGCTATCTAATATCCCACTGTTCCGTTATCTTCCAGGTGGCTGAGTCATGGAACAGACGTAGTTAGTATCTAAACAATTGCTCTATTCACTGATAACTTGTATAGGTAGACATTTTTAGCTTTCTTGGTGATGTATAATTTATGTTTTAGAAAGAATGTTATAATCCCGGGCCTTTCTTTGTATGAAGAATCACGGGTTATGGATGTATAGTGTTGAATCAAGAAATTATAGTACATATAGAAGAGACCAGTATTGTATACTTCTAAATGACTTGTATTCTACTCTGCTTGTTTCAAACTTCATTTGCAGGTCACTTGTTCTGGAATGGTTCCGAACTCTGAATTGTTATGAGCGGCTCATCTCTCCAACTCAGCAGTCCATTCCCTTCGAGTCAACTTCCAAACCCCTTCCATCATGACTTTGCCCAATGTTGGTCATTTTTTCCATAGAAAATCGATAATGTCTCATGAATCAGGACCTTTCTCTAAATTCTAAAATCACTGGACTCTTTATTATGCATGTCTTCATCAGGCACCACCGTTATGCTATGGAATACCTACTGGTACCTTCGGAAACCATTTTCATTCTAACTCCTTCAAGATGCTCTTTTAGACTTCAGTGAGAGGTGCAGTACCAACTGAATATCTTCAACTTTCAATGTAAAACGTTTGCTGGGTACTAGAAATGGCACTGGGAGAAACGTGTTGTAAGTGTTGCGAGAAGGTGCTTCCAGGTGAAAGCGGTCCAATCATAACCCTTGAAATAGATAGGAGAATTAGAGATGGAAATACAATTGTTACTGCTGGAATTTGTAACCATCAAAAACAATGATCTCGAGGCTAAGGGGATTCCAACACGGTTACATATGAAGTTCTACACCAACGCCAGCCTACTCAAGATTACTCCAGTGCCACCTGATGCTGCAATTCAGATACATCAATCAAATTGTATGGTGGTTGTTGCAAACTAAGAAGGTGAAAGACTAACGGTTGCTCAGATACTTAGGTGTGATTTAGGAGGGACAAAAACTCAACCACTGGAGCGCTAAACGTTCTTACATTTGTTGGTGGGTTTATTCAAGATCCTAATGTTCATTGAGCTATTGAAAACGTTATAAATGGCTACCATGAAGAAGATGATCGGAGAGGGAGGGGGCAGGGTATGATGTTTATTTTGAAGAAAATAATCGTAACAATAGCAGCAAGAATGAACAATACCTTCCTGGGAGATTAAAGGCTCAAAGGTAAAACTTCTGTATTCTTAGACTTGGAAAGGACCCACCGTCAGTTTGTTGTAGTAATCATAAGATAACAACAATGATCAACTATCTGTGGTGAGTGCATTCCAATTCGATGGCAAGAAATGCATCTTAGCACCCAATACCAACGTTGTTGAGTAAAACTTTTCACATACATCTCTCTCAATAAAAAACCAGGTCCACTTGCTATTCGTAAAAGAAAACTACACACAGTTTCGTTCACATAGATTTTGGTTATGCATCTCTTCTGATTTTATTAAGAAGATGTGCTATGGCCAAAAGAGCTGTTAAATCTGGATCATGCATACTATATTTTACCCTGGATACGAACAGGTATATCAAACCAAAAGAGGAAGTAACAAGTAGCGAAAGCTCGCATTACTGGTTGACTAATCTATGTGGGCTTGTAATCGAAATATTTTCAACGGAAGCCATACTCATGCACTTTTGAGACATGTGCAAAACTCTGTATCGAATACCACCCGCCAAAATCCAGCACAGATACCCACTTTTAGATGAACCAGATAGTCTTTTGCTCCAGCGATCTCAAGGATGAGGTGTTGATTATTATCTTTAATTTAATTGATTTAGAGAACTCCCTAATTACATCTTCTGGCTGATCTTAAAAAGTTATTTCA
Source organism: Williopsis jadinii (assembly GCF_001661405.1). Classification (NCBI taxonomy): domain Eukaryota; kingdom Fungi; phylum Ascomycota; class Saccharomycetes; order Phaffomycetales; family Wickerhamomycetaceae; genus Williopsis; species Williopsis jadinii. Next base: position 810,166 of record NW_017963655.1, read on the forward strand.
AGACTCTGGTTTATAACATCCCCACATAAGGATGTATAATACTTACTGCGGTTGTATGAATTGAAACAGCAAATCACACAGAATGAGTGCAGTACAGATTTACATCATCCTTATGCAATTTGCAACACATTCTACATTGCCTGAGCGGGGCTTGTGAAGTATGGGTGAACCTTTAAACACTGTAGCTGAAGTCAACATCGCTACCTTACCCCGTTAGGGTTGCCCTTAACTCATTCAAATCATCACATCTCTTTCGGAAAATTAATAGTGTTCCGTGTGTAAGTACTATCGATAATTTAAATTTAGAAAGCTTGGGAGTCACTGGACCTTAATCAGATAGTGGTTATTCAGAGCTCCTTTCCATCCACTTCTCAACTAAATGTAACGGCTGAGGCGGGTACTTTCATGAGAACATATAGGGAATAGATATGCTTCGGCTCTCATATATATATGCGGGACCTAAGTTTTCTAATGATGGGATGATAGTTTTATTACCGGAAGCAGGACTTGATCTCAAACTGCTGCGAGTTATGGAGTTTTAGAGAGTTGAGTAGTTTTTGAATTTACACACTTTTGAGAGGTATAAACACTCAGGTATGCATTAGGATTCGCCTCACAAGCAATAATTGAGACATGGTTATTCCTTCAGGTCTCGCTCCCAACTGCTTCAAGAAATGTAACAGTATGTCATGGCTCGATTTCGTCCTATAGCTGAGCACATAGAGCACATAGATCAGATAGAGCACATAGATCAGATAGAGCACATAGAGCACATAGAGCACACAGAGCACTTATTTCAGAGTCGCAATCCATGATGTGTTCCCGCCAGCCAATGGAGGAGACCAAATGATATACCAGAGGTACGGGCCCCATTAGGAAACACGTGGAAGCGCTGCTACTTTACGTCAACCGGAGCCACACAACCTTCCAGCGCTCAAATATTCCTTATTGCTTCCTTATTTGTGAATTGAACGGTTGAAGCTGGCTGAAAAGAAAGCATCATAACCATTGGAAGAAACCATATGCACATATCATGCGGCCTCAAAGGGGTTAAAGAAATGCAACGGGAAAGTTTATGTTAAGTAAATAGCAATAATTACCAACCTGTTGCAACAGGGCAGCAACAGGAAAAGGAGTTTAGGTTGAGACACCCAGAAAAAAGCCGACTTGGGCTTTTGAATGCTCTGTTGACCTTTTTTGAAACAAATCTTTACTCTTGAGAATTTCATGGTTATAATTTTGAAATGGTCATCGAGACAGCGTCTGAATGCCAAGAAGTCTACAAACGTTACGAACGTTACGGGAAAACCTGACAGATGACTCTAATGTTAGTGTAAATTTATATAGCTGAACGATGTAAAAAACGGAACTTGCCAATGTCAGAAAGGAAGTTTTATATTTCTCCCTTTTTGGTGAGGTGAAAGGTGCATGCCCAGAATCAGTATCAATTGCGCGCTAAGGTGCGTAATTGAATTGTGCAAATCCCTCTTTACTGTGATGTTTCGAGGTACATGATGTAACTTCTGCTAAAATGTATACGTGCATGGTCGTCGTCTCCACACCGCAGTTTTAAAGGAGTGAAACCCCATTCCCTTGTTTTGTGCTTGTAGTTCTTCGAGAGAAAGAAGACCAGCTTCATTTGCTGTACCATCTTGATCCGTCTGCCGCACACCTTGGTTTGACCTATAAATCTGAATGAGAAGGAACCACAGTATAGTCTATAACCATACTTGTTCAATTTACATCGCGTTATATCGTATTAGCAATTTGCCACTACCTTTTTAAACCTCAAGCTCGTGAAGGGACCTTATGCGCAGTGTACTGCACAGTTTCTAACATAAATATACATAAAACGATGCATGTCTTAGACTGCGACCTTTTACAATATAACAACAGAACAAGTCATACATAATGCTGGAGAAGTCATTGGATGAAAAAGAACTTGAAGTTATTTATGGACTAAAGATGTTTCGAGCGCACAAGCTACACTTGAGAATCCTTTTGCAGTGGCGGTAGTCCGTGCTGGTCGCTAGTGCCTTCGAGTTCTTTCATGGATGAAAGCTACTTTGTTTTATGACCTGCCGCTTTGCCGAGATCGTGGGAGATTTCGTGCTCCCTGTTTAGGGCGTTACTGTTGTCGAAAGAACTTGTTTATTGCTCGAATCAATAGATTACTCACAAAGGAATTCTTGATAGGGGCCTACACGATGTATGAAAAAAGCAGAAATTCATAGGAAAACCAAAATCATCCGTATTAGATTAACCAACAACCTTTTCTTGAGTCCAACTTTTCAAGTATCTATTGCAGACTGAATATGTTTAGAATTGACTGCACGTAGCACACCAAACCTCTATCTAGTGTGCTATATATCGTAATAATGATCATCGCATTACCTGTTTTCGAGGCGTCATATACATTGCAGAATATCCATATTTTCATGAAATCAGAAGCTGATCTATGTTCATTAAACTCTAGATTTGATCACCGTTATCTTACAGTATAAATCCCAAATCGTTGAAAACATACGACTCCTTGTCTTAGAAAGTACGCAGCAATATCTAAATTCAGAAATCGTGCGTATCAAAACAGTCAGCCAATGCTGCATATGCCGATGCCAGCCTTGTATGTAGACTAAAGCTTGCAGGAATAATTCGGATTCGCAGGTTTTACACACATAAACTCTGATGAGTTATGCATCAGACTCAGAAACAAACTTGGTATCATATGCTAACAAGTACACCATCTCTAGGAGACGGGAATTCAAAATACAAGCAAATAGAGAAAGTAACATACGGCTGGATTTCTCCTTTTTAATGGATGAGTGCAGGATTGAAGTTTGAAATGCCTGGAACAAT
>NW_017963655.1:814509-814805 GCF_001661405.1 Williopsis jadinii
TCCTCTGAAGAATCATCTGAAGAATCATCTGAAGAATCATCTGGGGAATCATCTGAGGAATCATCTGAGGAGTCCTCTGAAGAATCATCTGAAGAGACCTCTGAGGAGACCTCTGAAGAATCATCTGAGGAGACTTCTGAAGAGACCTCCGAGGAGACTTCTGCTGAATCATCTGAGGAGACCTCCGAGGAAACATCTACTGAAACCTCCGAGGAGACTTCTGCTGAATCATCTGAGGAGACCTCCGAGGAGACCTCCGCTGAAACATCTGAGGAGACTTCTGAGGAGACTTCTGA
>NW_017963655.1:814905-815293 GCF_001661405.1 Williopsis jadinii
TCTGAGGAGACTTCTGAGGAGACTTCTGAAGAGACCTCCGAGGAGACTTCTGCTGAATCATCTGAGGAGACCTCCGAGGAAACATCTGCTGAAACCTCTGAGGAGACTTCTGAAGAGACCTCCGAGGAGACCTCCGAGGAGACCTCCGAGGAAACATCTGCTGAAACCTCTGAGGAGACTTCTGAAGAGACCTCCGAGGAGACTTCTGCTGAATCATCTGAGGAGACTTCTGAGGAGACCTCCGAGGAGACCTCCACTGAAACATCTGAGGAGACTTCTGAGGAGACTTCTGCTGAATCATCTGAGGAAACATCTGCTGAAAGCTCTGAGGAAACATCTGCTGAAAGCTCTGAGGAGACTTCTGCTGAAACCTCTGAGGAAACATCTG
>NW_017963655.1:815756-816256 GCF_001661405.1 Williopsis jadinii
GCTGAGCCAACTACCGAGTCTATCTCTGAATCTACTTCCGAATCTTCTTCTGAATCCTCCTCTGAGTCCGCTCTGCCAACTGAGCCTGTAATTGGTGGTGAATTCGACCCAGAAAGCGGTGTCGCCATCTGGAATGTTGAGATTCCTGGTAATGTTGGTCCATGGGAGTCTGTTGAAGTTAGTATTACAAAGGATGCTGCCACTGGTGAGACTTTCGACTTTACATCTGCAACTGTGTACCTTAACGGTCAAACCTACCCATCTGCTGAGGTCACTGTTTCTGAAGATCTCATTAGTATTACTATCTCAGAGGCAATTGGACTGGAAGACTTGATCACTATCTCTTTCAATGGTGATACATTCAGTGGATATGAATGGACTGCCCTTGCCAATGTTCGTATTACGATTCCAGATGAGAGACTTGTCAAGAGAGCTGTCATTGAGTACAGCTTGTCATTGACTGTTGTTAACGAGGCTGCAGTTCCAGCTTCCTCCTCTGA
>NW_017963655.1:816851-861187 GCF_001661405.1 Williopsis jadinii
TCTGCTGAATCCTCTGAAGAGTCCTCTGAGCCTTCCACTGAGACCACTTCCGAATCACCAGATATCACTTTAACCTCATCTACAGAGACAAGTACTGTCACTGCGGACAGCACTACACTTGTTACCATCACAAGCTGTAAGGATAACAAGTGCCATGAAACTGAGGCTCCAACTGGTGTCACTGTCGTTACTGAGACCATTTCTGGTATCGTTACTTCTTATACCACCTACTGTCCATTGACATACCTCACCACCAAGACACACACCGAGAAGGTCGTTTGCGTTACCATCCCATGTGAAGTTTGTGAAGAGGGTGCCACAACTATCACCAAGACCATTGAATGCGAGGGTGGGTGTTACGATGTTATTGTCACTGAGACAAAGACCATCGTTACCGCTACTGGTGGCTCCGTCATCACTACTGATGTTGTTGAGACTCACGGTACTGGTGCTGAGGCAACTGTTACTACCGTCACTGTTGTTAGTACTGTTGGTGGTTCAGAGTCCACCACTGTGGTTGTTGAAAGCTATGGTGTTGCTGTTGATGAGGTTACTATCACCAAGTCCGAGACTGCTGAGATTGTTGTTAGTGGTACCACCTCTTACTCAGTTTCCGAGAAGGAAGAGATCACCAAGGTTACTGCCACTGTTACTTTAGAGGCTGCTGCTTCCACTGAATCTGGCAAATCTGGCGAGTCCGGATCTTCAACCACTTCTACTGAAGCTGGATCCTCTGGATCATCAGGATCATCAGGATCATCTGAAGCTGGATCATCAGGATCATCTGAAGCTGGATCATCAGGATCATCTGGAGCTGGATCATCAGGATCATCTGGAGCTGGATCATCAGGATCATCTGGAGCTGGATCATCAGGATCATCTGAAGCTGGATCATCAGGATCTTCTACTGAAGCTGGATCATCAGGATCTTCTACTGAAGCTGGTTCTGAGACCACGGCAAGTGTCACTTCATATGAAGGTGCAGCAGCCAAAAAGTCTGTGGTTTCAGCACTTTCTGCTCTTCTTTTTGCTGTCGCTTTGATCTGATTTCAAGGTCATTCACAACAAGTTGTTTCATTCTCCTTTGGACTCTTTCGCACACAATTTTTGATTTCGAAATTTGTCAAGGTTTCCAGCGTGTTTCCATCCCATTGGCTCTCATTTATTTTGCTTCTTCTTCCTATAGGTGGGTTTGAGACCCAGGATACACGTTCTGATACATTTTCTGTACTTCATTACCTATAATATATACGTTCACCAGTTCATTTTATATTGCTTGTAAAGACCAAACATGTGTAAATAGAGGCGATGCTCATACATAGAGCATAAGGACACATGGACAAGCACCACCGTTGTGCTTTTTGTTGATCAGAGAAGCCAATCTAAGTTGAAGCTTCACGCACATTTGCATTAGACCAATGGACAATGGCTCCTTCCCAAATAGGAAGCGCTCCGGTGAGCATTCAAAGTGGCGGCCAAGTCCAGTCCCTCCGTTTGGGACAAAGGCCATGTGGGAACCAACATGAGGTCCAGAAGCTTAGGAGAACACAGAGAAAATTAGCACTCATAAAGCCCTCTTTCACACCGGAGTAATTGAACTCATGACTGCCAATATCAATATCTCCAACCTCAATGGTCCGGTTACCTTTGTAGGCCCATTATAACCGAGCCGAATTGCTTTTCAGACCAGAATGGAGAAACCACAGGCCAGGGACATGAGGACGAAGTGGTTTCAAAGCCAAATAAGTAGGCGGGGATTTTCATCCTGAGACCCAGAAGGACAGAGTGAGCACGACGACGGTAATCAGAAAGAGTGTGGCTCAAGTGGGAGACCCCGTTGCGCCTTTCCAACCAGTGTAAACGCTGGTTCTCAGGGAAATTTAGTCCCGTCATTTAACTTCGGACAACGTGTCCCAAGTCCACAATGCACAGCTTCGTTATCCAGATGCCTCGCTGAGACGCTCAGATGCATATGTCCGGGACCAAATGGACAGTAAGCATGCTACTCTTAGACTATAGCCTTAATACCGACACTTGAAGCTTCCTTTAGCAGTGCTCGGAATATATCTTCGAACTAGCTGAGTAATGGAGGCTCTGGAAGTCAGCCCACCGTTGTGTACGCTGGACGAGACACAGGTGCCACTGTTGGAGACCAATGCAAGGGCAAAGGTTGAGGTGTCTTTCTCCAGAGATCTCCGACTTGGACAGACGCATGGAGTCTTTATAATTCAGCTGGTTATAAGACATGAACAGGTGGTTTTGGTTAACACTGTGACAGGACAAATAACAGAGCGTTAAAGAGCGATAGATAGTGTGTAAAACCGAACGTTTCTTTAGACGCAAGTGGCACAAGTGCTGAAATGGAGGCGATGACGGAAATGAAGATGAGGTTTGTAAAGAGCTAATTGAAGAAAGGTCTACTCCGTGCAGAGAGAAGTATCCTGAAAACCAGAAGAGGAGACTCACGAACAGGGAGGTTCTGTGAGGTTAGCACCTGCTCTTCAGTCTGTTGATACAAGATCAATATATCACGACCAAGAGCTCAAAATGGATTTCAATTGAGCTTGACGACTAGCATGAAACGGATTCTCCCAGATGTTAGCTAAGCATAAGGAGGAGTGAACAGGAGTTCGTAGAGAATTGAGTTCAAACGGTATAGAAGGTTTTGTCACACAGGCAGCTCTTATGACCCCTGATTAACACTATTTCGAAAGTTATTTTGAGATAATGGAGAAGATTCGGCGTTCCTACACGAGCACAGTCGAACTACAGAAGATTAGAGAGTTCATCTCTCATGGTGATTTTGATAGAGTTGCTGATGGTATCCAGGAGACCATGAATGTCGCGGGAGAAAATCGCTCCTATGGGAGTATGCTTATGTGGGAATCGATGGAAATGTTTGCAAGAGCCTCTTTGTTCTTCCTTCTTTATTGTTCACCCTCATCACATTGTGGTTTTCCCAAATCAACGCTCGGTTTAACAATCAGAGATGAAATATCCTTGTCAGTAGGTCTACGCAATGGACCAGCTTTATATTCAAGGGTTAAATGCTCTTTTATCTGATGGAGTTTAACTGCATCTAACCAAGTCCATCGATTTCTCGTTAATATTTGTTAAACCTCTAATAGTATATAGCCCATGTCCGTTTCATCGTCAGTGGTGTTGTAGACCACTTCATTATCCTCCCATGCATCATGAAGTTCCACGTAGTCCCTTGAAGCTTTCGATTCATTTTCATTGATCCCATAGAAGGGTACCTTTATACGCCTTTTCTCTCTATGTACTGTGGTTGTGGTGATTCCATTCAATTTACAGAACTCTTCAACGTCGATGATGGTAAGTTCACCCTCTGAATCTTCAATCTCAATTATCTCATCCGGTTGTTCCTCCTTGTGGTCCAATAGAGGCAGTAGGCACTGACTAAGAGTGATTGCAGAGTCAAAATCATCCGTTTTGACAGCAGTTGGAGTTGTCCCATTACACATCGATGAGTCCTGCAAATCCACGGGTGCTTGACTTGCAACTGACCATAACTGCATATTTCCGTCATCTTTGGTCATATCACCTTCACCAATCTCTTCCTTGATCACCCTACCGTCATTCGTTAATTCATCATTGTTCCCATAGTGACACTGTCCATTCAAATGGAGGCTAAACCTTACAGTCTGCCACTCTTTAGAATCGAAGACATTGTCATAGTCCCTCGACAAGGGCACATCGACGGAGTTCAACCCTTGTGTATGTATCATACGGTTGTACTTCTGTGGTTTACCACTCAATTTCAGAATCATCTGTTCTGTAACACTCAAGTTGGCCTTTTTCCTTCTATTCGACGGCTTCTTCTTGGTGCCTTTCTTCTTACTCTCAGGTTTACTAACCTCTAGAACACCACTTGACAAAGATGAAGACGACAACGGTACCGGGGGAACATTCATAAACTTCTCCAAGAGAGTCTTCCTCTTCACCTTCAGCTCTTCCTCCATTTCAATATCATCTAGCCGTGATTGGATCTGAGTAGAGATGAAGATATCGTCCGAGCTCGACATTATTGTTACTTCACACCGTGCTGATATCTCACAATATCAGACAATCAGAGCATATGGCATCCAACCTCTGTAGGTGTTCATGAGAAGAAATGAACAGTTGAAGATGATATTGGACTTTGTTTACATACTTTTCTCTCTATTTTGGAGGAGTTAAAAAAGTCACGTGTGTTATATATCGATATCACATGACACATGACACATTACATAATGATGACATAAATATTACATAATCACTGACGCGAAAAAAGAAATGCGTATAAACTTTTCGTGTTTTGGAAGTTTTCACGCGTCGGTATCAAGCATCAACTTGTGGTGTTCTTCTCATATCCGGGTTGAAAGAGTTAGTAAAGGTATCCAATTCATGAAGGAAGAAGTTGTCGAGATGAATGATAACGAGTCTGTTGAGCTTTTGAAGATCCAAGAACTAGGAAATACATCTGAAATTACTGTGGTTAGCGTTGATGATGATGATGATACATCATTGTCCGTTCCAGCACAAACTTCTGAGAGGAAGCTGACCCCCAAACAGCTCGAGAAGCTTAAGGAGAAAGAGGAAAGGGAGAGAAAGAGACTGGAGGAGAAACTCAACAGGGAAAGGGCAAAAGAAGAAGAGAAGAGACTGAAAGAGGAGAAGAGACAGCAACAGCTGTTGGAGAGGAAGAAGAAACAGGAGGAGAAGGATAGAATCAAAAGGGAGAATGAACTGAAGAGAGAACAGCTGAGAAAGGAGAGAGAGGAGAAGGAGAAGCAGAAGCAAGAAGAAAAGCTGAAGAAAGAGCAGGAGAGACTACAAAAGGAACAGGAGAAGAAGCTCAAGGAAGAACAGGAGAAGAAGAAAAAAGATAAGTTGAAGATCAGTAATTTCTTCAAACCAAAGACCTCTGTCAAGTCCACATCGGTGCTGATGCAACAGCAACAGCAGCAACAGCAAGGATCAGACCACAGGTTGAGGGAGAATGACTATCGTAAATCGTTCAAACCTTTCTTCATCCGTGAGGGAGTGACACTGGCTGGAAACTTGTCAAAGGAACAGCTGACCGAATCTGTTAATGACTTTGATAAGGCTCTTGAGAACGAGTGTTCACAAAGCGACTTGTTGCAATGGTTCAGATCACTCCCTGTGTTAAAGGAGGAGGGAGAAAATGAAGGAGCGACTGCACAGTATATCTATGAGAATGGACTGACAAGTGCACCAATCCGTATAAAATTCATCAAGTTTTACGAAAGTGTAAAGAGTTGGATAGGATCATACACCCAAAGTTGCCATGGATTGGGCTCTGACCCTCTTAGAACCTTGGATAAGGAATTCATCGATTTCGATGACGTTATCGATGAAGATGACGATGGTGAGGGAGAAGATATAGATGATGACGATGATGACGAAGATGACGATGACGACGACGAAGACGAGATGACTGATTTCCTCGAAGAAGATAACAACGGTGGTAACAGCACAGAACAGAGAAAGAAGATCCTTGGACCACTCATTCCAGTAATAACATGGGGAAATTCTGACCAAACATCAGCTGGTTGTATCAGATTTGAAGTCTTGAAACCAAATGTTTCACTTCCATTGGATCCATCATTCAACTATTGGCAAACACAGCAACAACAGAGCAATGGTGGTAATGCAGAAACACCATTGAAGAAGAAATCAAAGACGATGATCACTGACCGTGACGATTTAGAGAAGTTTGCGGACAAAGTACACGATTGTGAGTTTAGCATTCCAACAATGGTTGAGATTCTGAAAAAAGAGCTACCAAACTATACAAAGATTACAATCGAAAACACCTTGAGATCGTTAGCCACCAAAGTCGGAAGCAAACAAACAGAGAAGAAGTGGCAAGTGGACCATGATTCTTTGAACAGGCTATGCAGTTTGCAGCCAAAGGAATGATTCATCTCCATTATGCACACCGATATCTGGAAACAACATAGAGTCACATACGATGGAAGTGAATAGGAGTGATTGGCCATGGTCAAATAGCCCTATGGACACCATGATAGGGAGCCGGTGGCTCAGATGCAGAGACATTGATCTGCGATGCAGCAGTGTCTCAAGTTCCACTGCCTGAACAGATTTTAAAGGAGTGCTATCTAAGGAGTCCCAGGTGCCGCATGGGTTCCGCTCTCTCGTCGTATGAAGCTGTCCAAGGATGAAACTATTGATACATTTGTTGATAGTACCACTTCTTGAATCGACTTCATGTTGAGTGATTTCCAGACCAACAGTTGGTAATATCAATGAATTTGGAAAAGAAAGTCCTAGTGATGAGTATGTAGACTTGGTTGCTGTTGGGTTCCCTTGTATGTCATCCACAGGATTATGTGAATCATCCAGTGTATCGGTGGAATCATATGCTGTTGAGCCTTTCAGTCTTTTTGTCAGGGAGTATATCACAACATCTTTCGATATGTCCTTCAATATGGCTGTGAGCAAATCTATGAGCGAATTGTCGAGTCAGTGATCATTGCTGTTATCCGTATCATTATCCTCTGAGTTATTAGTTGAATTGTCATTATCCTCAGAATTGTCTACGGAATCTTTGGCGTCTTGCGAATCCAGTGAAGTATCTACTGAATATTCCAGCTGATAGTCAACAGGATCATCAACAAGATCGTCAGAATCATTAACTCAATGATCAAGTAGATCTTCAAGTGAATCTTCCAGCGAGCCCGGTGGATCATCATTTGACTCTTCATCTGAAGTATCATCTGAATCGCCATCTGAATTGTCAAGCAAGTCTCCTGTGCCTTCTGTTGAATTAACTGCATCCTCAGCTGAGCCCCCAATGAACCTCCAACGACATCCTCTGATGCTGCAAACTCAACGTACAGCTCGACGTTTACAGGAACACCAAATACCTAAGAAGGGAATACTGGAGACTCTGTTGTTACCTGAGTCTGAGTATTCCTGCTATACTTGGTCCATTGATACAAGTGGAAGTTATAATCACCAAGAATGACACTTATAACAGCGGATTCGTTTATACAGATGCTCTTGCACATATCAACAATGAAATCCCATACAATGAGAAACTTTCATTTGTTATTGAAAGCGAAGTCACTACCGACAATGTATGGGTATTGCATGCACGCATTGCAATCACTACTTTGGACAATCATAGGCTGGTTAAGAAAGCTGTTGTTGCTTGGAACCTGGAGACCACTGTTACCGGCATGGCAGTTTTGTCATCCAGTGGAGAATCTAGTTAACCTTCCGGTGATATTTATACTGTGTCTTCAACTGGGTCAAGTTCTATGTCTTCCATCGAGTCTTCTAGTGAGTGTAACAGTAAGTTTTCTAGTGAGTTCCCATTGATCACATCAGGAGCGTGTGGTACACATAGCTCAGAAGACGCCATGTCAACGGAGCCTGCCACCACTGTTATCACCAAACCCCTGCTTAAAGATGATCAGCGTACTGTTGAAGAGGTAACCACCGGTGTTATCGTTGCAATCACAGTTGAACAGGAAATGTTACGTCTTATACTACCAACGGCGTAATCACAGCAGAACCCACGCCAAAGAGGGAAATGAATACCACCATACTAACCGTAACTTCCTGTGAGGATAACCACTGTAATGAAGTTGTTGCCACCACTGGTGCGACAACGGTGTCTGCTATCGACAACAATGAGCTTACATCACACGCTGAAGCAACGAAGGATGGTGTGTCCACCACAGCTCCCATGACAACCCATTGTACCAACGATGTTTGCCTTGAGGAGGTGATCACTGCGGACATTTCAATTGCCACAGGCACCTTCAATAGCGTTGAATCTACATACACAACTTATGCTCCCTTTGATTCAGGTGGAAGCCACACCACGGAGACGGCTCTAGCCGTCATCACTTCTGTGGTGAAGTCTTGTCGTGACGAGTCAAGCACTGAAATGGTTATTACGCGCACAACTACACAAGTCGTGACCCTCTCAGTGGCCTCACGTGGACTGAGTACAGCTGAAACATAGGACATTCTACAAAGTGACGACAGTGGAGCCGTTGGCACAGAAGAAACTGTAGATGCGAATGCTACTCCAGTCTCATTGAATGCGTACATCGCTGCTGAGAGTACGACTGGAACAGAGACAAATAGCACGCTCGCACCATCGTACTAGGCAGTCTCTGGAGGGAGCACTGCTCCAGGCTCAGCTGGTGCCACACGAGCTTCTCTGAACATACGCAAGGGCTCTATTTCGGGAACATTGTACACGGCGCCATTGTCCTTCATCTTGTCGGTCTTTTAGGTCTCTGAGATGATACGTATCTATAAGTAGAGCCCAGGCTTCTTTGTAAAGTGGGTGAATACACCGTTGTAGGTGGTTAAAAATATCGGTAGATCAAACAGGTGATCGATACCAGAGTTTCCTGTTTCTGTTAGTGCGGCGATTGACCGTGTAACTCCCCCATAATCTATTTACCATTGAACAGACAGCTTACACGTCGTTACGCGTGCTTTCCTAATCGGGAAAATTAATTAGACGCGTTTTTCCACACGTCAACAGAATTTTTTTTAGAAACCCACAAAAGCCACAAAAACAGCATCACCAATATCAACATCAACAACCACAAAAACAAAGCAGTGTAAACAAAGCGGTGTAAACAAAGCGATCTTCCACCAAGCGCTTCATCACAATGAGTTCACCAAACGATTCACAACACGGCGAGGGCCAACCGCCGGTGCCATCCTCGCCGTTGTTCGTAGCGCCATCCTCAGACGTTGAGTCCACAGCACAGGAGCAGAGGAGAAGAGCCGCCAACGCTGAGGTGAGCTCCCCGTTGTTCTTTCCTTCCTCCAACCCAGGCTCCTCCATCGGTCAAGGTGGAGCAGGCTCAGGTGCAGGTGCTAGCTCTCCTTTGCACTACTCTTCAAGCGCCTTGGGCAGTGAGGGAAGAGGCAGAACAGATCATACCGACCTTGCCAGTGATATCCGCTCTGACATCAATGCCAGACGCCGTGCTGAGAATCTCCGCCATATGAGAGGTGATATCCACGGCTCTGATCTGTCATCACCAAGGCGCCAACGTCGTGAGGTGCCGCAGGACATGAATATTGGCAGCAGCTCGAACTTGAATAGTGGACTGTCTGATGGTGCCGGTGGTGACGTTGATGCACAGGAGGATAACGTTAGGGTTATTTGGGGTACGAACGTTAGTATCGTTGAAGTGACGCACAAGTTCAGAGACTTCTTGACGGGGTTCAAGATTCGCCATAGAAAGCAGCTTGACGGTGATGACGTGGATGCCGACTTCGACGGCGACGATGAAGATTTGTACTACATCAACCTCATGAATGAGATGCGTGAGTTGGGGACCACCAATTTGAACCTGGATGCCAGAAATTTGTTGGCGTACCCTGCAACTAAGAAGCTATATCAACAATTACAGGATTATCCACAGGAAGTCATCCCGATAATGGACCAGACAGTGAAGGACTGCATGGTTCAACTAGTGATGGATAACGATCTCGACTTTGAGATTTCAGAGATTGAAGGTAGTATTTACAAGGTGAGACCGTTTAACGTTTCCACTCAAAAGGACATGCGTGAGTTGAATCCAGATGATATCGACAGACTAGTCTCCATCAAGGGAATCGTTATCAGATCAACACCTGTGATTCCAGACATGAAGATCGCGTTCTTTAGATGTAACGTTTGTGAACACACCACGGTGGTTGAAATTGACAGAGGTATCATACAGGAGCCAACGGTGTGTCCACGTAATGCTTGTGCACAACCCAACTCGATGATCCTTATACATAACAGATGCTCCTTCGCGGATAAGCAGATTATCAAGGTCCAGGAGACCCCGGATAATGTTCCAGACGGTCAAACTCCACATTCCGTTTCTTTATGTGTCTACGATGAACTCGTTGATAGCATGAGACCCGGTGACAAGATTGAAGCAACTGGTATCTTCAGATCTACTCCTGTTAGAGTCAATGCAAGACAAAGAGTCTTGAGATCGCTCTACAAAACTTTTTTGGATGTTGTGCACATTAAGAAAACCGACAAAAGACGGTTGAACATTGACACTTCTTTAAACGTTGATTCTGATATTTCCAGAAAGCAGGACGTTGAAGAGACTAGAAAAATCACCGAAGATGATATTATAAAGATTAAGAGCGTTGCAAACAGATTGGATGTTTATGAGTTGCTTGCAAGATCTGTTGCACCAAGTATCTACGAACTGGATGACGTTAAAAAGGGTATATTGTTGCAGTTGTTTGGAGGTACTTCGAAAAAATTCACCAAAGGTGGTAAATACAGAGGTGACATAAACGTTTTGCTTTGTGGTGACCCATCTACATCGAAGTCACAACTGTTACAGTATGTTCATAAGATTGCACCAAGAGGTATTTATACATCTGGAAAAGGGTCTTCCGCTGTGGGTTTAACAGCTTATGTTACGCGTGATATCGACACTAGACAGTTTGTGCTTGAATCTGGTGCTTTAGTTTTAAGTGATGGTGGTGTTTGTTGTATTGATGAATTCGACAAGATGAATGAGTTTACAAGAAGTGTTTTGCATGAAGCTATGGAACAACAAACCATTTCCATCGCCAAAGCTGGTATCATCACAACGTTAAACGCTCGTACATCTATCTTAGCATCGGCCAACCCTGTTCACTCTAGATACGATCCAACACTTCCAGTGACTAAAAACATTGATCTTCCACCTCCGTTACTGTCAAGATTCGACCTTGTTTATCTATTGTTGGATAAAGTTGACGATCGTATGGATCGTATGCTTGCGAAACACATCACCAATATGTACCTCGAAGACACTCCAGATAACGCTGCGGAGACGGAAGTCTTGCCTGTTGAGTTCTTGACGATGTATATCGGATATGCAAAGCAGAACTGCTTCCCAAAATTGACACCTGAGGCTAAGGATGAATTGGTTAAATGTTATGTCGATATGCGTAAAATGGGTGATGATTCAAGGGCCAATGAAAAGAGAATCACTGCAACAACAAGACAATTGGAGAGCATGATCAGATTATCAGAGGCTCACGCAAAGATGAGACTCTCTGAGCTTGTCGAGCTAGGCGACGTTCAAGAAGCCGTGAGGTTAATCAAGAGTGCTATTAAGGATTACGCGATGGATCCCCTAACTGGTAAAATCGATATGGATCTGGTTCAAACTGGTCAAAGTTCCACTGAAAGACGTCTGAAGGAGGACTTGACAAATTCACTGTTCAAGTTCATCGAGGAATTACCAGATAATTCCATCACATTCAATAACCTTATATCAGAGTTCAACAAGCAATCCCAACTTAATGTTGAAACCGTTGAAATGTCCGAGGCTTTGAACAAACTTGTTTCCGATAACCGTGTCAGCATCAGTGGTGAGGGAGTGAGACGTGTGATACACAGAGTATTATGATACCTTTGAAGAAGATTTCTTTAACTAAATCAATCTGTTAATAAACTCTCAATGCTGAGAACCTGACTAACTATTCTATTAGATTGAACCCATATCATAGATTGTAAAAAAAATGTTGATGAATGAGGATGGACTACAACAGAAAACAAAAAAAAAAAAACATGCTATGATTCATCCAAACACCCATTAACCCTTGCACCAATCCATGACCATGTTTCCCCGTATTTATGTTCAGCCAGTCATGTTTCACCGGAAGCGACGTCGGATTCGAAAAAAAAAAAACAAAAAACCCCCCAACCATTGTCCCCTTTCCATTTACCCTGGCAGCGTTACTTAAATTCCCACCGGTACAAGCCACGCACATCTGTTTCTGGTCAATTTGTTTCCTTTTCTTCCTTCCAACTTCGATTGAAATCACAGTTCCTTTATTTGAACGTTCAATTGAAATCGTAAAGAGAAACAACCCAGAGTTTAGAAACAACTAATGCTTCGTTACAGAACAACTGCTAGATCATTCCACACTACCGTTAGAGCCATGTCTCAAGCTTACAGAGTCGAGTCTGATGCCTTTGGTGAGCTGAAGGTGCCAGCAGACAAATACTGGGGTGCACAAACCCAAAGATCCTTCCAAAACTTCAAAATTGGTGGTGAACGTGAAAAGATGCCAGAGCCTGTTGTCAGAGCCTTTGGTATCTTGAAGAAGTCCACTGCCATTGTTAACGAAGAATTGGGAACTTTGAAGCCAGAGTTGTCCAAGGCTATCCAACAAGCTGCTGACGAGGTTGCCCAAGGTAAGCTCAAAGACCACTTCCCATTGGTTGTCTTCCAGACCGGTTCTGGTACGCAATCCAATATGAACGCCAATGAGGTTATCTCCAACAGAGCCATTGAGATCCTCGGTGGTGAGTTGGGTTCCAAGAAGCCGGTTCACCCAAATGACCACGTGAACCAATCTCAAAGTTCCAACGATACTTTCCCAACAGTGATGCACATTGCAGCTGTCACTGAGATCAAGCACCATTTGATCCCAGAGCTCGTTGCCCTCAGAGACGCTTTGCAAGCAAAGTCCGAGGAGTTCAAGGACATCATCAAGATCGGTAGAACCCACTTGCAAGATGCCACTCCATTGACCCTTGGTCAAGAGTTCTCTGGTTACGTTCAACAACTCACCAACGGTATCGGCCGTGTCGAGAACGCGTTGATCAACTTGTCCTTCCTTGCTCAAGGTGGTACTGCTGTCGGTACTGGTCTTAACACCAGAAAGGGCTTTGCCGAGGCTGTTGCTGCTCAAGTATCCAAGGAGACAGGCCACGAGTTCAAGACTGCTCCAAACAAGTTTGAAGCTCTCGCTGCTCACGATGCCATTGTTGAGGCATCTGGTGCTTTGAACACCGTTGCTGTTTCTCTTTACAAGATCGCCAACGATATCAGATACTTGGGCTCTGGTCCACGTTGTGGTTACGGTGAGTTGTCTCTTCCAGAGAACGAGCCAGGTTCCTCCATCATGCCAGGTAAGGTCAACCCAACTCAAAACGAGGCCCTCACCATGGTTGCTTGTCAGGTCTTTGGTAACCACTCTGCCATCACCTTTGCCGGTGCCTCTGGTCAATTCGAGCTTAACGTCTTCAAGCCAGTTTTGATCTCCAACTTGTTGTCATCAATCAGACTCATCGGTGACGGTGCCAACTCCTTCAGAATCCACTGTGTTGAAGGTATCGTTGCTAACAAGGACAAGATTGAGAAGACTTTGCACGAATCTCTCATGCTTGTTACCGCTTTGAACCCAAAGATCGGTTACGACATGGCTTCTAAGGTTGCTAAGAACGCTCACAAGAAGGGTCTCACCTTGAAGCAAAGTGCTCTTGAGCTCAACGCCTTGACTGAGGAGGAGTTTGACGAGTGGGTCAGACCAGAGAAGATGATTGGTCCAAAGGATTAATGAATTCTTCTCTGAGGTACATAGGCCAACAAAAACTTTTGTTGTTATCTCACTTAACGTTAAGATGATATACGTATATATATTCTCCATTAGCAATTATGTAGATGCGTTTACTTGCGGCCCTTTGACAACAGATCGCTAATTGTATCTGAGACCTTTGATGATGCTCTGTGTTTATCTCGGCCTAGTGCTGCTGTTGGTTTAATAGCTGTTGACCTTTGTTGCCTTGTTCTGGTTTGTTTTTTTGGTGGTGATGGAGTATGTAAATCCATTATAACGTCATTATCATCACTGGATAAGATCACTTCAATAGGTTCTTCTTCAGCCAGTTGAAAGTCGTCGTCATCGTCGTCGAATTCCTCCTCACTAGAAACCACTGGTGATGGTGTTTTCTTCTTTCTGCCACGACGTGTTGTTGTTGGCTTCGATGGTTTACGGATCGACTTCTGTGGTTCTATAAGTTCTTCTAAATCATCTTCTGAAACGATCTCTTTGGACTTGTTTGATGGTTGTTTCTTTGTGACTGTTCTTGTTGTTCTTGTTGGCCTCTTAGTTGTCTCTGTCTGTGCTGTGATCGGAAGAACAGCTTCAGAATCGAGTGCTTGGCTCTCTTCTCTTTCCTTCTTGATCTTTTCCATGATCGATTTGAAGTTATCTTCCAAGTCCAAGTTCTCATTCTCCAAGAATCCACGCTCTTCAACCTCCAGCTCTAAGTTAACGTAATCCTTCAGTGCTGTTTTATCCTCTCTCTCAACAAACTTCTTCACTGCATCATTCATTCCCTTTTCAGGTAACAAAGATAATTCCATCTCTCTAAGATAATTGGAGATGAATGTTTCAATGTTCACGTTATCAGCATCAACAGCATCAACTGGTCTATCCTGTGCCTTTGACTTTGTTGAAGTTCTGGCCTCTGCTCTCTTGTGGAATTGAACTACGCTGTTGGCATTGGCGACTCGTCCAACAAACCTGTTGCTAAATCTTCTTGGATTCTCCACTTCATAACCACCAGAGTAATCAACACGAAGTCTGATGAGAGGCAGTGGCATCGTTTCATCGTCCCCCTCATAGTCTTCTTGTGCTTTGGATATGAGTGTTTCAACCTGTTGTATGAGGTATCTTGTAACATCTTGTCTATACGCTGCACCTGGCTTCAACTTCGGGACTTGTTGCAATTCAACCTCCAGCATTTGAAACGGTCTCACTGTTTTCAGCTTGAAGCTCTCTAGACTGTAGTCCTGATGGTGTATGTTAAGGATAAACACTTTCTTTTCGAGGGCTTCCCCTTCGCTTAGCGATGTTGCAACAGAGGAGCCTGGTTGCAATGTTTCAAACCCAGCATTTGGATTTGACGTTGTATGAGGAATACACTCATGCTCATGGCCCCATATTACAAGATCAAGGAACGATGGCAGGAAATGCTCCGGTAAATAAGCAGTTCTGGGTCTTCGTATATGGTTTTGGTGTACACACATGAGGTTAAACCACTCATCAACTAAGACGTTTGGCCTTCTAAACTTTACTTTCTTTTCTTGGAAAGACTTGAAGAGCCTTTCATCCCTAACAGATGCCAGTCCATAGAGAGCCAATTTAGTATCTCCCTTTTGCAACAGAATAGGTGTAACGTCAATGTGATCATTTTGTATCACTCTGCCGAAGTGGTTAACCAGTCCAGACACGTTCAGAAGATCCAGGGGAGATAATAGACCAGATCCGGAGGCATCATCATGATTACCCGATATAGCAAATACAGGGAGACTGATGTTCAGATTGGGATCCTCATAATTGACACTATTGATACCATCGTCAAACACCGTTGAAGGGTCGCTCAGCATCTCCAACTCACAAGGTCTATCACCAAAACACGTTCTCCTGAGTGTTCTCATCACATGGTACATGGACTTCTTCGAGGGCTTATTCACATGAAACAGATCACCACACTGAAGAACGAAGTCAACGTCTTCGTCCCTCGCAATAGTCATGATCTCTTCGAATGTCTTCCAGGCATCATCGCCTCTAACTGGATCTGATTCGCTATATCCAACATGGTTATCCGTCGTTATCAGAACGCGGATTGTATCAGGCCCAGGATCGATAGACTGAAGCTGTGGCATCCTATCACTCCACCCAACCAAATACGAAACAGACAGAGATGAGCTTTCCCCAGGTAGCAATTTCAATGTTGAGCTACATCTCCATATGTAAAACCCGATGATGTATATTCTGAGGTGTCCGGATGTTACATTATGTAATCATATCACGTGTCGCTGCACGTGATCTTTGGATAACATCCAGACACCTCAAAAAGTTCATTGTCGGCTCCCCGCGCCCGTCCACAAAGGGAAATAAGAAAAAAACAGTTGCGAGACGTTCATCAGAAGGCCCGAAAAGGGTGGACGTAGTTCGTTTCATCAACTTATAAAGCGCCAGAAGAGGAAGCCACACAAGCGAATTCGTCATGAGCGAGCGTGATAATGATGGGTTGCACGTTTCAAGGGTATATGCCAATGCCAATGAGCTAAAAGGGAACGAATGGTGGGACTATGAAGGGACTGCGATTCGTTGGGAATCACAAGATGGGTATGAAATTGTGAAGAAAGTGGGCCGTGGTAAATATAGCGAAGTATTTGAAGGTGTTTCGATTGACCGGAAGGAGACTGTTGTCATCAAGGTGCTGAAGCCTGTTAAGCGTAAGAAGATCAAAAGAGAGATCAAGATACTTGAGAACTTGAGTGGGGGTCCCAACATCATTGAGCTGTTGGCGATTGTACGTGAGCCGATCTCAAAGACACCGGCGTTGGTGTTTGAGTACGTCAACAATACCGATTTCAGAACGCTGTATCCAAAGCTCACGGACTATGACATCAGATATTACATGTACGATTTGCTTGTTGCGTTGGATTTCTGCCATTCTGTCGGTATAATGCACCGTGATGTTAAACCGCACAACATCATGATTGACCATGAAAAGCGTAAGTTGAGACTCATCGACTGGGGTCTGGCGGAGTTTTACCACCCTGGTGTCGATTATAACGTGCGTGTTGCCTCGAGGTACTTCAAAGGTCCCGAATTGCTCGTTAACTATAAGTACTATGACTATTCCTTGGACCTCTGGTCTTTTGGTGCAACGTTGGCAAGTATCATCTTCAAGAGGGAGCCTTTCTTCCATGGAAAGTCCAATACGGATCAGCTCGTCCAGATAGTGCGTGTACTAGGTACAGATGAGCTATTTGCATACCTGGATAAGTATAAGATTCAACTTGGACCAGAATACGAAGATTTGGGACAGTACACGAGGCGTCCATGGAGTCGTTTCATCAACGAAGAAAACATGGAACTCGCGTCGCAAAGGGATGCTGTGGATATCATCGACAAAGTGCTGAGATATGACCATAAGGATCGTCTCACTGCGAGAGAGGCTTTGGACCATAGCTATTTCGACATGGTTAGAAACGACAAGCAAAAGAACTGAGCCAAAACACCAAACTGGATATAGCTATTGTATACAGACTATGGCCGGGAGCTCACCATCCTTACTCTTAGCAACGAAGCGTATGTACAATAATAAGACAACTTTTTATGAAGAGTGTACTCTTATGGGTCAACTGAAGGATCCTATCCAATGAAGACAGCTCTTTGCACATGTTGTAGTTGTTCTCATGATTGCCAATCTGTGCGAAGCGGTGCTGGTTTGCTCTGTAGAGGGTCAAGAAGGCATTGTTTCCCCGTGAAGTTGGCAGTTCATGGGCGACGATGAAGGTGTTCAATACACTTGAGACGACCTTGGTGAAGAGCTCAACATCATTGTGGAAGAGCTCTTCGACCAACAGGATTGGAAGGCCCTTCATCGTAAGAACAAAACACCATGCCTCCTTCTCTTGGGATGTCAACGACTCAACTTGCTGGTGAACTTTTGCAAAGCAAATGTCAGTGCCTGATACGCCTTCATCACCGCCTTCAAGGGCTCCAAGAATGGCATCAAGGGACCGTTTTTGAAACAACTCGCTGACCGAACGTAACTTCATCGAGTTCTTCAACTTGATAAGTGCAATCGCCTATACACGCCGTTAGTAACTACGGACAAACAAGTCACAGAGAATGAGACGATACAGGAAGCAAATAACATAAATAACACCGCAAGGCAAAATACCACTCACAAGAACTAAATCATCCATCTTTATACACCTTACCACCCTCTTTTGTCTCACTGGTCCTTTTAACACTTAAGCGCCCTTGAGAAATCTGTGTTTCCGTTGTTGTAGTCAACGTTCTGTTCGCTTTGTTGTTGATGTTGGAAGGTTTGTTTACATTTTGTTTGTTTACATCAACAAATTACACAAAATGGCTTCCATCAACACAAATCCAAAATGTTCGAAAGGCCTTCTCTTTCTGCCAGTTCACGAATAGCAGCCAATTTCGCACGGAGATCCTCGTTTTCATTGGTTAAATCTTCCAGCTCCTTGGCATACTTCTCAACGTTCTCCTTTAGTTGGTTCTGCGCAGCTTTCTTTCTCTGTCGACATTTGGATGCTGCTATTCTGTTACGTTCCAGTAGCCTTGCCTTCTTCCAAGCGGCAGTGCCGGGGATTGGGCCATCCTCCGGATTGAATATCACCTCGTTGTTGTACATCAGCTTTGTCATAGGGACCCCCTCAGCGTTAGTTGTGATAGGAAGCTGCTGCTGGGGCTGCTGCTGTTGGGAATGTTGTTGGGAGTGCTGTGCTTGCGCTGGGGTCTGTGTTTGCTGGCGGATTTGTTGCACAACCTGGGGTTGTGAGCGTGTAGACTGTGTTAGCGGTGAAACTGGGAGTGACTGTCCTTGAGGTATCACTTGTTGTTGGACGGGGAGCCGTTGCTGCTGCTGTTGCAAAAGCACCTGCTGAGGAATCTGCTGCTGTAAAGGCAAGCGTACAGATGGTACAACCTGAGCCTGGCCACCTTGAAGCACTTGCATCTGTGATGGGACCCTACTTTGCTGCTCCACCGCCAGGGTATTGCTTTCAAAGCCAACGTCATCCTGAGACTTTACAGTGGAATCGCTAAAGCCATCATCAGCGTGATCGATAATCTGACCAATTTGCCCATTCGATATGGAGATACGACGGCGTGGTTGGCCTTGCCCGTTCATCATCATGGCACTCTCAAAGATCGGTGGGTTCGTCAAGGGGAAATGTGAGACATCAATGCCATACGGAGCAAAATAAGGTGAAAGCATATCGTTAAAGTAAGCATGGTTGGGCCCTCCAGTGGTTCCGAGAACTGCGCCTTCAGAATCAACATAGGCCTGCTCTTGTTTCCCAGTTTGCATGTTCATCTTCAAAATGGTGGCTATCTTCTTCCTATAATGATACTACTGCCTTTGATCGTGTTACTTGACGTTGTTCCTGGTGGCTCTTCCCTTCCTCCTGCTATTCCCTTCCTCCTGCTCTTCTTTACCACTTTTTTCTCTCTCTCTCTTTCCTTGTGGGGGAGGGGAGTATTAACAATAGTGTTGTTGATACCGAGTTCTTACTGCCTTTGTCTCCCTTCTTTTTTTTCAATCCTGCCCAGCCATGGAACGAAAAACTTTTTGCCGGCCTACAACTTCCTGCCTGGATTTCCTGACGTGAGAACTGCAGGGTCGTGCGCTTGTGTCGACTATTCGAAAGCAAAGCCTGGACCCAAAACTGTGCCTACATAGCCATGGTGTTTTAACCACGTTTGCTTAGTTCGGTTAGGCCATTTGGCCACTGCTGCTTGGGATACATTGGATGGGCTGTGTTTGTTTTTTTGGTTCACATTGAGATGAACTTGGTGTGTTGTTGTGTGTGCTTTGCGGCATTGGAAGAACATGGGCAAGCTGTTTCCACTCACCTGTGGGAAATAGTGCGATCGGGTCATACTCATGCAAAGAAGAACACACGGGACACATCGCAACATTGAGTTGTTACGGGACGTTCAAAGTGGGACCGGGAGGAAGTTTAGAACTCCGTAAGCCACGGCGAATAGCGAAACTTCATTGTGCTAAATCATGTGATATGCGCATAGCAAACAAGAACTGGTGTATACGCTGATGCGTCAACGGTTAAGAAGAACAAGTGCGGAAGCAACCATGTGGGAAAACCAACCACTGCTCTGAAACTAAGCTGTCTCCACTTCGTTACAGCTGTTACATCTTTGTTCGATCGAATCACCGACAATGCATGATGGCCCTAAAGTGTACATGAGGAGAAGCCCGACATGGGTAAGTTTAGACGAAGAATCTACGTTGAATGGTTGATCAGTGATGACAGCACCGGGGGTACAGGTGATATACTTCTGTGGGTTGTTTAAAAATGGAGATTCTCTCTATTCACGATGAGTTTGTTCTCCCGGGTGGTTCGGGACCCACACACCACTTGATGCTTTAAGTCTTTAAGAGCTGCTCCAAAGATTCATCATACTAAGTTATACAAGTTATAGAAGAGTAACTCAAAACGGGGCAGAATTGGTTTGATCAGCTGGACATTAAAACAGCTACATCATCAATGTCTAGCTAAGGCATTGGCCCTGAGGTAATGGCTCAGAATCATCAGCACAGGCATTGTTGAGATTGTTTGATATGAGTGCCATTACGCTCAAACATTGAATAGTTAGGTAGCATTGCTACTCGTTTCTTTGATCTGTTTCCAGGTAGTGGCCGCTACTGACAGGTGGGTACTCACTGGTTAAGGGGTGTGTTGCTATCCATCACGTGATACTTGGTCATATATCACGTGACTGGAACTCTCTCACCCTTCAGTATCATCGGACTATAATCACTGAAACAATACTTATTGTTGTATTGATGATCTGCTACTGTTCTTCTTGCCACTACTTATGGCCACTGTTACATATTTACAGCCCCTGGTGTAAACGTGTGGCGTACAATAATGGTTTGGTAAGATGTGCCTTATTTGAGACGCACATGAAACAACTATGCCAGTGATACAAAAGCTAAACAACAGCTTGTGCTTTACCAAACAGCTTCGTACGATACACCGGTAGTATGGTTCCATTGCTGAATAGTGTGGTATTGGTGTGCTTGGTATATATAGCCGGAAGTGTAGGACATGTGTTCTTTCTCATGACTTGAGGGTTGAACTACAGCCATGGCCTCATGACGTACAAATCATCGCAACATTTCCACAATTCATTGAGATCCACCCTTGTTCAGGCAATTGCATCACCGTATATCATTGTCTCCGTTATTCTACTTTTTGTCATTGTATTGTATAGAGACTCGCTTCAAATCCTCGATGATCCTAGAAGTTATACCAACACCTCAGTGACTTTTAACAATGATGACCCTTTTGACTGGAATGGACTGGTACAAAGAGCCCGGGATGATGAGCTTACAATATATGAATCTTGGATTCAATCACAAAGAAGTTCAATAACGTCATATTTTGAAGAGTGGCATAGCTATACTACACGCTCGATAAACGTCTCCTTGTCATTAGCGATGGATTCAGAGACGAAGCAGATGGATTATGTTGATATGATTAAAGATCTGGTACAATCATTAAACAACCAGGTCATCAATGAATTAAACAATGCTTCTTCGCAGTTACAAAATATCGAAGATTCCCTAACCACAACTTTAACAGTGGGGAATACTATCGACATTGAATCTGTTGATTTGAATGTGGATGGGATTCAACAGAGCTTTTCAGAAATCTTGAGTAAACTTCAGGCTGATCGTGACGATGAATTACAACAATTGTATCAATCACGGGAAGATCTATTTGATAGCATAGAATCCCTATTTGAGAACTCGTTGAACGCCTTTGAAGCGTATTCTGTGAATGCTTCAAATGCTTCAAATGCTTCAAATGCTTCGAACGATAATTATGATGGTGATATAACCATGGATGAAATTGACGTTAATTTCCACAACGTGACTGCTTCAACCGAGAATAATGATGATGGAGACAACATGTCGTCTTTGAACACCACACTTATCGTACTTGGAGTTTGTGTGGTGGTTATATATTTCATGCTTTTGTTGTTCCACCATAAGCATTTTCAATACTCCTCAAGATCCAGAACCGATGAACTAATGGAGATATGCGATAAGAAGTCCAATTGGGACTTCTTTATCTCGATCTATAAATTGAAGGATCCGTTCATTACAATAACGACAGATTTGACAGTGCAATTCATCCATTGTGATTGGTTCAAATTATACTGGATTGAAGAGTATATTCTCATGAATTTACCATTCATGCTTTTCACTATAGTCTGGATCTGCATCTTGCTACTTACAGTGAGCAACACAAAGAACACCAGCATGTCATCATACCCAAGCCTAGTTCAATACGAATACGAAATCACCATCCCAGGTATCGAATATGAACCACTGTCGATGTCATCGATTGAATCCTGCTATGGCTTCGTTAACGAATTGGGTAACGACTTAGAGTCGGGGCTGAGCAGCCTATTTGAAGAGTACAATATCCAGATATTAGGATTACAACCTATAGCCTGGTCCAATATATCTATTCATTCAGAGTCCTTACCCTCATGGAGCGTTGACGATACTACTATGGATCTAAATGTCGTCGTGGAAGACACCCAATCTACACACGAATCAATCACCCTGAGGTTCAAAAACGTGGTCACCAATACATTCCAGCTCGTTCTCATAGTATTCGGATCCATTTCACTGGCAATTGTTGTCTTTGGAGTGGTTTATTCCTTCATTGTATAGATTGATATGGAATTGCGCAAAAACAATAGAGAAGAAACACATAGTTTGTCTCCTTTAGGAAAGTCGCTCTTACTTCTTTCGTTTTCCTGTTGTATTTTCCCGTTTCAGAAGAATACATTTCACGCACTTCCCTAATTAGGAAGTTGCGCAATTATTGGCGGAACTCGGTCAAAATTTTTCGTTGATGGGAATTAATACTCTCTCGAAGCTTTTTTTTGACTCTTTTCTGTTAATCCTTCTCTTTCGTTAATTGATTCCGGTGATCCCCATAAGGAGTTGAAAGTTGCTATAGCAGTGTTCAATTGAAAGGTTCCATTGGTCCAAACTGAGAGATACGACCTATAATTTGTTTTCCGCTTCCTCATCACCTCAAAAGTACCCGAGAAGCATCACATCGTCGACGATTACATCATATACCTGAATCTGCTATTACCCACAACAACTGTTCATTTAATGGTGATAATATAAGATACGACACACAGAGAGAGAGTGCGAGAGAGTTACATAATGGCGCATCGTAAGCTACAACAAGAGATTGACAAGGTGTTCAAGAAGATCAACGAAGGTCTGGACATATTCAACACTTACCATGAACGTCATGAGAATGCACCTAACGCATCTGTCAAGGAGAAGCTGGAGAATGATCTGAAACGAGAAGTGAAGAAGTTACAAAAGCTTAGAGAACAGATAAAGGTATGGCAAGCTCAGAGCGAAGTGAAAGACAAGGAGAAGCTGCTGGAGTACCGAAGGGCTGTTGAAGTGGCCATGGAGAAGTACAAAGTTGTTGAGAAGGGCTCAAAGGTGAAAGCTTACTCGAATATGAGTCTGAAAGCTGCTGGTGAGCTGGACCCTGAGGAGCAGGAGAAGGTTGATACGATTCAATTCCTACAGGATTCGATAGATGAGTTGGAACATCAATACGAAACCGTTGACGTTGAGATTGAAAAGCTCAGTGGTAAGAAGTCCAAGAAGAGTAATAACAATGCGCAGAAGGAGGAGCTGAAGGAGCTCCAGCAGCGATACAGATGGCATCAGCAGCAGCTGGAGTTGGCTCTGAGACTGCTGGAGAATGGTGAGCTACAAGTGAGCGATATTCAGGACATTAAGGAGGAAGTTGAATACTTTGTTCAAAATAACAGAAGTGACGATTTCGTTGAGAATGAGTACCTCTATGAATCCTTGGATTTGGAATCTAATGAGGTGTTACAACATGAAGTTGTAACGAGCTTTAACGGTGTCGTTGATCATGAAAAGGAAAAGACTCCACCTGCACCACAATTGAAGGAGAAGAGCCCCGAGAAGAAGTCACTGCCGTCCTTGTCTACAAGCAATTCAACAGCAAGTCAGCCGACGATACCAAGTGCCTCGACGAATAGCAATAACAGCAGTAGTAGCTTAACGTCAAATGGTACACCAAAGATCAAGAAAATGTTACAGGCTCAAAGCTCTTTACCCTCTCCAACGGTGCAGAGTACGTTCTCAAATCCTCTGTTGAACACGTTAAAACCAGCAGCTGTGCCAAAACAGGAGCTGAAATGGTCATCATTGGTTGCACATATGAAAGAAGACGATGCGAAGAAGTTGGGAGGCTCACCTGTTGTTTCTCATGTTAAAGTGGAAACTGATAAATCTGTGGAACCTGTTCACTCTGTTCAATCTGTACTAGAACCACAAGTTGTACAACAGCAACAGCAGCAACAGCAGCAGCAGCAACAACAACAACAACAACAACAACAACAACAACAACAACAACAACAGCAGGAAAGACGAGTGCCAAAGGTGATTGATGATTCCTTATATAAGGCAGATGCTACGTTAATGCATCTACCACCGGGAATTCAGGACATCATTGGATCCTTTTACTCGACTAGAAATTTGGTCGACAACGTTCTCTATTCAAGTTCAAGTCTATTAACAATACCTCGTGATTATCTGATCACTCAAGTTCCACCAAACCAGGATGCTTCAGTGGAGTACAACAGATCTGCAAACGTCTGGCTGTTAGTACGCCGTCAGATCTTACTCAAACATGAGAACTTGGGCTCGATAATGGGTGGTTTAGAGACTAGCACGTTATTCTATGCTTTCTACTTCAGCATAACACCATTTGAGTCGAACTTGGCAGAACTTGAGCTTATAAAGAGACAATGGAGACCGAACCTTTCAAAATCCAAATGGTTCCAAAGATCAGGTAACAGTAGCCAGTTCAAGCAGGGCTCAGGGTTTGAAATCGGTAACTACAAGATGTTTGATGCCTTCTCTTGGACTGTTGAAGCTTTGATCAACCATAACTTGGATTACAGCACGCTGAGTCTGACCTGATAGGCTATCCTGTTTCATTGATTGGCTCTTTGTATCATGTCTTTTCTTATTCTTCTTTTTACACGCTTTTTTTAAACCACTTGACCTATTTGTTTGAGCAATTGTATATGCAAATTCCTTTATTCGTTGCCATTAGTAGCTATTATCAATTAATTGCGTGATATATTCTAGAGAGAGGGTCTTTCCCGTAGTCTCATCCATACTCTTCTCCTTACGCATCCTAAGAACGTTCGACCTCTCCATGCCTTACTGTTGAAATTCCAAGCATACTTCCACCCTTGGTCGTCCACATCTCCAAGCATTGTCACATGCCACTTATCCCATATCCAGTGCCACTGTTCAGTTGGTAAAGGGTATAGCACCAGTCCATGGACTTGGACGTTCTTAGGAGTTACATACTGTGGAGGATCCCATGGGAAGAACTTTGGAGCAAACAACGGGAACCCGAACAGCGTAAGACCACGTTGGTTCTCAATTATGAGCTCGTAGTCTATATCCACGGGGATGTCCTGTTTATCCAGATGATGTTCAACGCTAGACTCTATTAACTTCTCCAAGGGTGAAGTATCTAATATTAGTTTGTATAGAATTGCACACTCGTCTCTGGGGTACTTCTTCTCTGGAGTCTGCAAAGATGAGTGTATCACCTCTACCGAAGAATCGTTATCTTCTAGAATGATCATACAGGCCTTCCGATTGTGGATTTGGTTGTTTGAGAGGTTTGGTGAGAAGTGGAAAGCAGCAAGAGCCCGTTGCTTATACTGGGACTAGTCTGCTTATGTAATCATGTGCTTTTCGCTTATGTAATCGTGTACTTTATGCCTATGTAATATGGTAGGCAGGAGCCATCTGATTGGTCAGTTTCCCGATTTCTGAAGAGCTCCGGCTATGCTGTCAATGGTGCCTGTGAAGCACTAGCATTTCAGCTCTTCAGATACCACGTGACCTTTCCTTTGAGATTGTAGTTGTATCGAACTCGACCTGGACGTGAGTGTAGCCCGATACTTACAGTCCAGATCGCTGTACTGTTCGCATGGTGATATCGTTACCATCAATCCACACCACTTGGACGAACATTAGTGGGACAGGTACCCAGATATCCTAGCTATGGTAATATGGCTTTCTTCTGTACGAAAAATTTTATATCACTGTTGATATGTTTTATTCTCAGATGAATGGGACAGCCAGAGAACATGCCGGGAGTTTGTGTCATGTTTCATCCGGACACCTCATGTAGAACCTCTATGATTCTTCAGCTCTGTATGGACTATTGGCTGTATTATTGGCTATATTCATGATGCTGAGTGTGTCGTTGTATTGAGCCAGATCTGATCACGATGAAATCTCTTTATCCATGTGTATTATTGGTGAACTGAATGGAACAACTAGGTTGGTTCTGTCTATAGATGTTGCTATCCCGTTGTACGGAGATTAGAGCTACATTCGCTTATATCTGGGGAAGAATAACACACCAATGAGGGAAGTTATAGGCACTCTTGAGGTGTTAAAATGGTTCGCATACACCTTCTTCCAACACACGATACTCAGTATTCGCTTAGATGGTGGTTTCTATCCCTCACTAGGCCACCCCTTCACTTTAATGCCAATCGTTAAACAGCCAAAGTCGACGTTGCTTATTGGTGATCAACCACAACAATAGACCCTATAAAATACATCTGAAAACAAACAGTAGAATTGGAACCATATAGCAACA
The DNA here is from genome assembly GCF_001661405.1 of Williopsis jadinii. NCBI lineage: Eukaryota > Fungi > Ascomycota > Saccharomycetes > Phaffomycetales > Wickerhamomycetaceae > Williopsis > Williopsis jadinii. The sequence continues at coordinate 842,978 of NW_017963655.1, forward strand.
GTTATCACGCCATTTTGGTGAGTAGGAAACTTGCCATTACGCCCTGGTTCTGCAAACATCGAGAACCCACACAACACCTCCACTGGCCAATTCCGTTGCTTTGTCGAACCGGCGGCAATGCCGCCGGTCTATTGCATCCGTCGGCATCCCCGTCGGAACCTCCCCCAACGGTACCGTAGCAACTGTACTTGTGTCATTGTGGTTGTTTACGCCTTTTGTTGATCTGAAACTATTTAAAATGGCTCCTGGATCCTTCCAATTGAAGCTGTTCCAACATGGCACACCATAGATCACACAGACCCTTCAATAGAACAAGACACAATGCTCACAGTCCACCCACTTAAAGACGCTCCATTCGGTGCCACTATCGAATTGCCAAAGGACATAACTGATCCTTCTGAGCTCAACGATGAGGACTTCAAGAAGCTTCACGATGCGCTTCATGAATACTCAGTTCTTGTTATTCCAAACCAGAAAGATTTGGCGCCTCGTTCGCAATGGCTACTCACGGCCCGTTTGGACCCAACCACTGATATCAACGGCAAGTCGTATGGTCACGGCAAGGAGTTTAGACATGCCAAGTCTGTGTTGGCTAAAGATGGTACTTCCATTCCAGGTCAGCCACAAGTACAAGTGTTGGGCCAAGGCAAATGGGAAGCCGGTCATCACGGATTAGGAGAGATTGAGTTGACACACCCAACACACTTCACTTTCCATAAGTCATTGCTTAGCAATGAAGAGGTTGCCGAAGGGCAGACCAGATACTACAGATGGCACATCGATTCTGCTCTTTACGGGTTGTCTCCGCCTGTTGCCACGACGCTCTTGGGAATCCACGTCCCACCTCATGAGAGAACCTTGAAAGTGGTTTATGAGGACACCAAGGAGGAGAAGGAGGTGACGCAAGGTGCCACGGCTTTTGTCAGTGGTAAGATGGCCTTTGACCAGTTGAGTGAGGAGGACAAGGAGCTTGCACTGAACACCACCGTCGTCTATGCGCCACACCCATACATCTTCATCTCCCCAGCAAAAGCCACCAGCGACGGATTGACCATGGTGTCCGAGGGCAAGGAGATGGCCCTCGATGAGCTCCCTGAGTGGGAGGAGTCCAAGGTTAAGCGACTACCATTGGTTTGGACCAACCCTGTTACCGGCAACCACCACCTTCAAGTGCACGGCTGTTGTATCTGGGCGTTGGAGAGATCCAACGGCGAGGTTGTCCCCTTGGAGAAGGCCAGGGAGGAGGTCTACAGACTCATGAGACCGGCAATCGCCCCAGAGAACGTCTACGCGCACAGCTGGGACGAGGGCGACTTGGTGATCTTCCACAACAGAGGTGTCTGGCACGCAGTGACAGGACAGTTCGCCGAGGGCGAGAGAAGATTGATGCACCAGTGCAACATTGCTAGCGGAGCAGACCCTGTGTGTGTGCGCGAGCCTAGCGTTGAAGTGAAGCACAACTGATGTCTGCCGCCGCCTCTGCCGCCTCTGCCGCCCCTTCCTCCCTGTTAAATACTACTAGGCTAATGTTCATATCCCTCTCCCATCCCATCGCAGTAGGTAAACATGTGGCATGTAACACCCGCACACCAGCACACCAGCACACCCGCACATTTCCAGATAATCCCGCCATTACGTCATCCGCTCGCCTAACTAGGCAATTTCCCCAATCAGGCCATTTCCATCTGTTTATTTGTTTTTGTGTCCTCACTCTCCCAGCGCTTCCTACATTTTTTGCCCTTTTCTTTTTCTCTCTTCGCTCTGCTCCTCTAAACGAATCAAAACATCAACAGATTTTTGAACCCTGCGATTGTTTACTTCTCCTCAGCGGCTAACAGAAGCAGAGAGAGAGAGAATCCTAATGCCGCTGCACTCGCTGTTTGTGCTGAGACACGCGCAGAGGGCAGATAAGGTGGCGTCCACGGTGTCTTCGATAGAGATTGGGTATAACTATGGCGGTGGTGGTGATGATGGTGGAGGGGGTATTGGCGGTGAGTTCTGTGATGGGTTCGACGTGTACAACCCTGGGCTGGCGACGTTTGCGAGCACGCGTGGGAAGAGCAACAACGGGGTGAGCCAGTCCAACGTGCTCGGGGCGAAGCTGTTCAACTACCTGAACGATCACGTGCGGTGCGACAACGGCGGGTGTGTCAGGCTGCGCCTGCACACCTCTCCCTACGTGAGATGCCTCGAGACTGTGAAGTACATGCTTGATTTCCTCGTGAAGCAGGAGATCAGGTGGCCGGTGGAGTGTACGGTGTCTGTGGATCACGTTCTGAGCGAATGGCTGAACACGGATCTCGACATCAACCATTTCCCGCCGAACGATAACGGCGAGACGTTGATGAACACTGCGATCCAGTATTTGCACTCGAACCTGCCCTTCAATGCCAACTCGATGGTCAGCTTGAGGCTGGACCTGACTGATCCTTATAAGCACGGGAACCCTGGTGCGTTCAGCGAAAGCTTTATACACCAGTACTCGAGGTTGAGCCATGGACTGGCGTCCATGGTTAAAAGCTGTGTCAGGGATCAGCAGGATGGCCAAAACGACAACGAGATCTTGATCTTGATGACACATGGCGCCTGTGTACGGTCTCTTGTTTCCAAACTGATGGGGAAATCGTTATTCGTGGAGATCCCGTTGGGGTCTGCTACGCTGGCTAGACCTGTGGAGATGAAGGGATCGCTCTTCTATTGGAGACTGGTTGAGACCGATATCCCATTCCGTGGATCTAGAGATTTCAAACCTGTTGATTTGTATTCTCATAGGGATCCATTCCAAGATGTCCAGACGACTTTTAACCACCAGAAACAGCTGGACTTTAAGAGTTCGATGGTTGTGCCTGCGTCCAAAACGGGGAACTTCAACAGGTTAAGATCACAATCGTTGCTGAACCCAAAGGTGAAAACTGACAGCGATAGTGATTCGGATACTGACGATGAAGGGTTGAGCTTTAGCGTTGGAAGAAGATCCATGTCTCCGGACTTTATGGATATACACAGACATAGAAGATTTAGATCGAGCTCTTTATTCGGCGACAAAAACCCTGCTGACCAACTCAGACAACAGAATACGCAGGTATCTTCTGTTTATTCCAAGAAGAACTCATTTGAAAGAACAAAGAGATTGTTGAAGGAAGAGAAGGAGCAACTGGATAGGCCGAGAAGAACTGTCGCCATTACACCAGTTGCCTCTTCCAATAATCTAGCATCAATGATGCAACAATCACATAGAAATGAACATAAGTATAGTTGGTCGAACATTGACATTGATGATGGAAAATATACAGACAGTGGGACCACAGTTCCCGATTTGGAGGAGTTCTTCTCCTCAAATAATTCCAGTGCAAACAGTTTGGTTATGAAAGATGATGGCTTGAACAATCTCAAAGCTGATTCTTTGGAATTAAAGGGTGATGGTATTGAAACCATGAATAACGGTTCAACTGCGACCTTGATCCAGGATTCAGATAATAACAATTTGTTTGATAAGGAATTGATTGAAAAAAGCTTAAAGGAGCATAAATCGACAGAACTATCCAAACCAGATATGAAATCACCATCAACATCTGACTGGGTTATGAATTTCAGTGGGAAGAAAGACTCACATTTGAAGATGAACATACCAAACGATAGTGTACCGAAGTTCAAGGTTGATCTGTACGGGAAGAAGAACCGTAACAATTTGAACACGTTATCATTATACGACAACGATGACGATTATGAAGAGGAATCCAGCACCGGTTGGTTCTTGGGTTCTAACAGATACTGAGAACCCTCGAGGTGCCACATTTGAGAAGAGGGAAGAAAGAAAGAGAGAAAAATAAAAGGCTAATAATTTTATTGCTGTTGGGTTATATGATATATTTTAGTCATGGGGTTTAAATTATAATGACGAAAAGGAGAGGTCTGGTTGATTTATATACAGTCGTTTTACTTGTTTGGTGTTTTGTATTTTGTTAATAAAGTATTTCATGTGTAATTACAACAGTCGTTGATCAGAATAAATAATATGGACAGGAGGTTCATCAGCTGAGCATCTTCTCCAATAAAGCCCAGTCTCTGTTGACCTTTACTGGGATGACACATTTATCCAACTCTTGTTGAGCTTGGTTCTTCAAGTCATCATCACCAATCTTCTCGTATAGCTTAACCAGGTTTTGTAGAGATTGCTTCGTGATTGTTGCACTAAATGGGTCAAACTTGCTGTTAATTCTTGCCTCTTTGAAAGAGTCACGACACCATTCGATCGCCTGATTGGTTAAGCCTTGAGAATACAATATCTCTCCAACGTAGTTCTTCAGCAGAGATCTATTGGCCTCAACAAAGCCCTCTGGTTTGTCGTGTTCTGTCACTTGTAACAGATTTAAAAAGATCTCCAGAGCCTTAGTGTACTGCTTCTCCTTTGTATACACAACACCAAGGTCCAATAACGAATGGAACAGCTCATTTGGCACATTGGAGTCCTTCGAAAGCGTTAAAGATCCATGCTGAACAAATCTAACACCATCTTCATAGTATTCGTTGAACCTAACCGCATCCAAAAGATAAAACTCGGCTGGTTGGACCTCACCCTTTTGCAGGTCCAGTTTCGAGGCCAGGCGAAGCATCTGAGACTTCAAATGTCTGGAGCCTTTGTCCATTGGTAAATTTATTGAGTACTGGCAGAGCTTCCAGCTGTTCTCAAAATCACCATTTTCACCTTTTATGAGGGCTAATCTCATAACCAAGTCCAAATATCTCGACTTGAACTCATCAGATTTATGATCATTCAGCTGATCAGCCGTCAATAGCTTGAACAGCCTTGGATTACTTTCATCTTCTGGCTGTTCGATGCCTTCATCCTGGCCAATGGCCTTCAAGCAGTAGATAATACTCATCTCCGCATTGGCGTCATCGCCAGTCTCTTGAAGATAAACACCCAATCTTCCCAAGCATTTGGAATAAAGAGACCACGAAGAGCACATCGGCTGCCACTGATCAACGTACCACTTACCACCAAAGTATCCCACAGTACCACAAGCAGCGGCCCCGGCGTAGAAGATGGCTATACCTTTCAATATGGAACGGGATTGTCTTAAGTAGAACTCAGTCCACGTTCTGCTCAAAGGCGCAGTTCTGTGAAGATGTCTAACGAACTGAAATCTGGCCATTCTTCTGGTTGTAGAGTAAGGTATAAACGGACAAAGAGTCGAATTCGGTGGAATGAAGAGAATAAGAAAGGAATGTGGAGGACAGGAAGTGGAAATAAGTATTAATTGAAAGTATGGGCAATCAAAAAGTGATGTCCGGGTGTATGATTATATAGTCAGTCACGTGTAAGATAGGGTTATATCACGTGGTTTTCTTCTTAAGCTCTACAAAATGGCATCTAATCATGGTTGCTACTACGGTGAAGTAGTCACATCACCTTGTTAGAAAGTCACATAAATACATATCTTCACATTCAGCGAGATCGACTGACCTAAAAAGACGATCGTTTCATTGATGAATTCCGTACTGAGCCCTCAACTCATCAACGTCTTTATCCATGACTCTTTCCCAAGGTACAGTTATCAAAGAAGTGGCACTTAGTCCATTTAAGAAGCTGTCAATCATATTGACCTTGGCCTTTCTCTTAGAGCTCAGTTTGAAGTACGCAAAGCACGCCAGCCCTGTCATTGGTAACCCTGTATTGCCAAATTCGAACGCCTTAACCGGCAGCTCTCCAGCAAGGTCAACTTTACAACCCGTCAGGATATGAACAATGTCATGCATTTGACGATATCTCAAGAAAACGTAGCTCAGCTCCTCGTCCTGGATAAATCTAACAGGAGCTCTGTCGTCATTATCAGCAGTGAATTTGGCGTATTGTGCGCCCAAAGTATTTGGAGGAAGCGATTTCAACCAATTGACATCCAGTTCCTTCGACGTCAGCTGGGGTCTTTCACGTAGTATACGACGGCCTTCTCTGGTGGAAAGCATCTGATCCCTCAGAGACCTCAAAACACATTCAAAGGCAGAAACCTCTCCAAAGTTGTTGATGTTTGCACCATTCTCATGGTGCAACAGAGCTTGAATTCCAGAGATTATAAACATCAGTGACCTTTCACTGTCTGAGATGAGAATTCTACCATCAGGAGTCCTCTCTGGAAACGTCACCTTAGTGGTTGTCTGCTCAGAAGCCGACGTTTCTGGGTCATAAGTAGGATCTTGGAACTGATCAACCTCTCTGATGGTCTTGAACCATTTCGACTGTGACAAAAACGCCAAAGATGGAAGGATAAGTCCTCGACGTTGCGATCTAAATGGTGAGAGCATTCTGCTTGGTTCTTAGCCTCTTCTTCCTCCGTGCTTCGTGCCTCAATGTTGGTGCCTATTGCTTCCAATATTGAACCCCGGGGTAGAGTGTAATTTCGTGAAAAGCAAATACGTCCAGACTCGAAGGCTCGTACAAATCACACCACCATACCGGAACGTATACGATAAGAGATGTCTGCTTCTCTCTATCCAGCTATACCACCAGAGAAATATGTGGAATTGGAACTTCTGAATGCTGCGAGCGATCAAACGTGGCTTGTTGACTCGGTGATAAAGCCTGAATTGCCTCAAGTGATAGAGACCTTGACACGATGTCTTGAGATGATCACTTCAAGCACCCAGCCAATCAAGTTAGCATTGACCTCTTCGAGAACAGAACAAGCAAAGGGCGTGATCACCAGGATTGGCGATGAGATTGTGGATTTGGACGTTACGCTGTCGCTGAACACTTTTAGCAAGAAGCTCCGTCTCAAGATGAAACCTCAGTGCCACCTACAACTATTACAATGGACAGAGTTGATAAAGCTTGTGAATACTGCTCTTACGGACGTGGTGATCTTACAAGAGTGTGAGCAGTTTGATGAGTTCTTCTCGCAGCTGAACAAAGTGATGGTTTGTCTTGGGAAGTGTAACACTGCCATAAACAACCCTCACTTTGACGTCTTGTTCCCACAGCATAAGATGGATCTCACTACGGTGTTTGACAGCGATGGGAACCTCTTAGAACACTATAAGGATAGACTCACGATGGACTTCTTCCTGCTGAACAGTGAGATAACTCTGGAACTCAAGTCGCTAACGACTGTCACGGAAGAACCCTGGAACGAGATTGACTCTCAGGGGAATTCCCATGCCGACAGGTTAAGAGACGATCTGAAGCACCATCGGATCCAGTTGAACGATGTGTTGGAGCACGAGAAGCATGGGCTATTCTCGCAGATGTTCCACAAGTTCACAGCACACGACTATCTAACAAGAGCTATAACGTTTCACGACAGGGTTGTCATTGAAGTCGAAAAGCTGTCGATAAACTGTCAAGACCCTGTGCTGCTTGCTGTTGGAGCGAAGCTCAATGGAGTGGAACACCTGATATCAAAGATGTACAAGAACTTAGACCTTGTTATGATGTCCTTGGATCAAAAGAAGTGAATTGAATACTAACAATAATGGTGATCTGTATACTAGTTTTTAGAATTGATCAGGAAGCTCTGTTTCCTCTGCTTAAGATTGATGCTCGAGAGCTTATACTTCAACCGATCTTTCTTCAGCCTCAACTGCCTCAACTGCTCTAGTTCCTCAGGTGTTCCCTGGATGGAAACCTCTTCAGATTTGAACTTACTTATACGAATATCGTTCAGCTGTCTCTTACTCTGTAGATTGGCGTTCTTCCTCTCCAGTTTGGACAGCTTCAGCTTTGACCGCTCCATCAGTGCCATTATACGAGGCTCAACCTCCTCACTGAGTGATTTCTTCGCCATTAACACGTCAGTCTCGGGTACCAGGGTGAATATCCTTGATTGGTCTAATATCGTAGTCAGCCTCTGGAAATCATCAACTTGTGAGTCCAGAGAGCTCAGCGATTCGCTCAGGAGTGAAACGCACGATGAAAGGGACGTCACACATCCTTTTAGCGTCGATTCCATGGGGTAAGAGGCCATTGTGAGCTGCGTTGTTGATATTTGCCACCCAGAGAAGTTTGTTTTGATTTTGTGGTTTGTTTACATTTTGGCTTTGTTTTTGTTTTGGTTTTTGGCTTTTTGTTGTCCGCCTCCACGGCAACGGAAAACTACTTCAACTTCGCTTCTCTTTGGCCAATCAGAAACCCGCCTCCTAAACCGCCTATATCAAGAGCTATGTTTATAGTTGGACTCACTGGTGGAATTGCGTGTGGAAAGTCCACCGTGTCCTCCATTCTGAAGGAAAAACATGGCGTTGAGATCATTGATGCCGACGTCATTGCCCGAGAGGTTGTTCAACCAGGTGAATACGCCTACGATCAAATCATCAGCCATTTTGGCCCGTTGATTCCAAATCTGATCAATGACGATGACAAATCGTTGAACAGAGCAGCTCTAGGGTCGTTTGTTTTCGGTGATAAATCGCAATTAAAGGTGCTGAATGGGATAACTCATCCAGCCGTGAGAAGAAGAATCCTCTATAAGTTGGCTCAAAACTACTTTAAGCCTTTGGTCGTTTTGGACGTGCCTTTGTTATTTGAAAGTGGGTTGGACAGGCTGTGCAACTTTGTAATAACAGTAGGATGTGCACAGGAAACCCAGCTACAGAGACTATTGGAGAGAAATCCACAGCTAAGTGAAGAAGAAGCACATCAGAGAATCAACTCACAGCTATCAATGGAGGAAAGAACCAGGAGAGCAGATCATACATTGGATAACTCTGGCTCTCTAGACTCACTAAAGAGTCAGGTGGAATCTGTCATCGATGAGTTGACTCCAAATTGGTTCAGTTATTTCATCGCAATCTTTCCACCAACATGGTTATCAATGGCAATCTACAACTACTGGGTTAGAACGAGATTATCTTCATTATCAAAAACGTGTAAACCAAAGCAAAGTTGATTACTACTCACCATTATTTATATGTCAAATTCAAACGGTATACAATTCAACCTGCAATAGGAATAGGGGAATCATGTCCTCTTAGGGTGTATAAAAAAACACTTACTACCATACGGACACCAGTTGTTATATTTGATACAAGTCCTCGTGTACTTCGAGCAATCAAAGGGCGAAGTTAGACGAACATGCGAACGAACATCGTGGCATCTCAGTTCGTATTTCTCAGGTGAAATACAACGTTGTCTCTCTTCTTGAGTAAGTCCCTGGGGATAAGCAGCACATTCCAAACCATCAACATAGGCGATATCTTCACCATCGAGAGGTGAAAGTGAAGACGAAGACGAAGACGAGAACCACGGATGTGAATGCAACGATTTCCGCGGTGGATCAATACGATATTCATGAGTACGGTATCGTGACCTTGACTGTGGATGTGGCGGTGGCAGTTCACCGGATCTAGAATGTGCAGCAGTGAATATTCCCGTGTTGACAAAGGAATGCTTGTTGATCGTATTTTCTAAGTCCAACGCAGCACTTTGTCTATTTGAAGCACTGAACAAATCATCCGGATCATATCCATCGTCCACTTCATCTTCGCGTTCTCTGTAGTCATCCTTCTTTGCCTCACCGGTTGGAGCAACTGTAGTCTTTTCGAGATGTTCAATGCTCACGCTAGGTTTGTCCTTCACCAAAGCATCAGAAGTTTTATTACTTGTGACAGCATCGGTATCATCATGACTTTTCAAGTGTGAATCCGCTAAGGAGTCCTCATCGGTATTGTTACGACTCTGCAGGTGTGAATTCACTAGAGAGTCGCCATCCGCAAGGATAGACATAAGCTCATCATCTGATTCATTTTCCTCGTTTCTTTCTAAGGTCTGTGTTTGGTGAGCTGATGTATTGGATGGCTTGATTATTCCAGTAGAAGAGGAGTGTCCCTGTTTCTGCACTTTCCAAGGTCTCTCTAAAGTCCCTGATCTCTTTACAGGTGGTGATTCTGATTTTTCCAATTGAGGCATAACCACATCCTCAGAGTGTTGTGCAACTGGAACAGAGACAGATTGTCCAATGTCTGGTGAATAAGACTCTTTGCCGTCAAGAGCAGCGTTATTCTTGTGATTGAAGTATTTCACTGCAGTGATTAGTTTCTCATTTTGTTCAAATGGGGAAAATCTGCTTTCATATGAATTTGGTCTCGCTACAGAATCAGTATCATCAGTTAACAGCAGAGGTTTGGTGCCACCTCTAACAACAGAGACGGTCTGTCTTTCAAAATCGTTAGTTTCGTCAAAGTTGATACGGCGAGGGGTTCTCCATTCAACGTCACTTTCGACGCATTGAATTCCGTTCATATTTTTTAATATCTGGCCTTCAGAATGTTCCATATCCTTCACCATCGATGAACCACGTGTGCTGTGAGAAGTCTCCAAATCCATAGGTATCTCCTTGATCTGTACCAGTTCATCATCATCTTTAAATGTCACACGGGTCTTGGACCTTGGTTTTGTACTGGAAGCTTTCTTGAGAATGGATCTCAAACCGTTATCATTTGAAGAGGAAAGATTAACAGGGTTAGCAGTGGATGATACATCTCTAGTTTGCTCTTCTTCTATTGGAGTAGAAGATGAAACAGTAGTTTCAGCACTTGGTGAAATCCTCTTCTTCTGCTGTCCAGTCAAATATGACACTATGGAGAATTTCAATGGGGTATTCTTTTGCGGTGCAGGTACAAGATTTGTTGGAGAAGAAGATGTTTTTGGTACGGAAGGACTTGGCTTCGATATGTTAGCAACAGCCACAGTAGAGGGAGTGGAGCTATTAGTAGAAGGTTCATTTGTAGTTTTGTCCTTCAGACCCTGCTGCTTGTTAAGCTCTTTCTCTCTCTTCTGGGATGCAACAATCAAGTTTTGAATACTAGTCTTCCACTCCGGACATCTCTTCATCATTGTCTTCAACACGTCCATCAACTTAGTAAGCACGAGTTGCTCGGTGATCATATCCAAAGAGGACAAGAATCTTAGATAGAGTGAATTGTTCGTAGTGGTCTTATTTCTCAAATCAAATCTGATCCAATTACCAAGTCTTTTCATTGAATTCATCTCCAATCCAATTGCACTCATGGCTTCTTTCTTATTTCGGAAGCAATCGAGTACACTCTCCAAAATAGTGGTACGAAGATCGAAATCAGTGCCGTAATGGTCCTTGTTAACTCTTGACATCAACAAAGACACAACTTTAGAAATCTCTTTTGGACTTTTCTTTACTTGTTGATGGATAATGCCAGAAACGAATCTCTTTGCCTGATCAAAGGTTATCAACTTTTCTTCGATAGACATCAACATGTCATCTCTCTCATTATCCGAATAGAAACGATACTTTCCCACTGGTATAGGTAAGTTTTGTATCAATTTCTTTGCCTCTTTCTCAACTGCTTCGTGGCCTTTCAACACACGAATCTTATCAAGGTAAGCATTCAGTGCTGGAGTCAGTTGCGAATAACCTGACACCGCTTTCAACTCCTTGGGGTTTGGTTTTCTCTTTGCAGACGACTCAACACTTGGAGATCTTGGCCTCTTTAAGGTACTTGCCTGTTCTTTCTTTTCCCTTTGGAGAGTAATAGCAGCAGCAGTATTATTGGCAGTAACAGTACTAACAGCAGGGGCAATAACAACAGGGGCAGCAGCAACAGTGGCTTTCAGCTTACCATCTGAACCGGAAACTTTTCGCTTCAAAGGTTCAATAGCATCTGCTCCAGTAAAGGAAGTTGGAGGATTTGTAGGTGACGAGTTGGACGCTGCAATTGACGTTGCAACTTCAACAGGGATAGTCATCATACCTGATCCTCTCTCCTTTGAAGCTTTAGCCGCAAGAGTACTTTCGGCCCTGGACTTTGGCTCAGTTCCAGCTGATTCACGTAGAACAGTGTTCTTGCCTTTTACCTCCACATTCACATTCAGGTTCCCATTCTCTTGGGCACCTTGGCGTCCAACACATGGAAGAATGGAGCCAAACGACTCCTTGAAACCATCACCACATCTCTCTGTTATGATGCCAATGCTCTGTGGATGACGACGAATCTCATTCAACAAGCCCAGCACACAGTTATCACGCTTTGCTAGCATCTGTGCGTGGACTGCGTGCAACTGGGTATATCCAGGGTCACCATAACGATACTGTGAGAGCTGCTTGGAAGCCATCGATACAAGCTCAGATATCTCACAGTATAAGTTCAACATCTCCTCCAAATTCATCCCATTGTAGTTTGACAATGTTTCGAAAGCGTGTGTCGCCGTGGGAACTGCCCGTGGCACCGATTCATCACCTCCATTCATCACCATCGGGTCTGTTGAAATCATGGAGTACAAACGGTCCTGTGACCTGTGCAACATGACCAAAGTTCGTCAGATACAAGGATAAAATCTACGTCGATGTATCGTTCTCGTTGCTTTGGAAAGGCGCGCGCTTTTAAACAAAATCGGAAAATACGCCCCAGCGGTGACTTGTTTCCACTCTAAGGGGTGAACTAGGTATATATAAAAAGTGGTGATAATAAAACAAGACAGCTTTTTAGAGGATGGGTAAACAAACACGAGGACCTCACAAGTATCCAACGGGAAAGTTCTCTCTGTCTCTGTCTGTGTTGCGGTAAACAAGGAGCAAAAGCAAAAATGGAATGGATTTGTATGTCACTTCCTTCTTCCTCCGTCGTCTTCTCCTACGTTGTTGTTGTTGTTGTTGTTGTTGTTGTTGTTTTGTCAAGTGGGCAAGAAAGACAAAATTTAACTCGTCCTTTTTGTGATCCTTTTTTGAGTGTCTGTACCAGCGCGGCATTAACCGGTGGCCGCATGAGGATGAATGTGGCGCGTACCATATTGTGAAGCTGGTGTTCGGATGTGGATTTGTCCAACCGCAGTGTATGTTGTATATCGATTGGTGTTGCAAGTACTGTACACCATTTATAACATTAATGGTGGCTAACTCGTGAGCCATGATGTCATGGAGAGTTGGCGATGTCTAACTCACCATTGCTGACTCAGATACAGAGTTTTGATACGTGATGATTACGTATTTGAGAAAATAGTACTAGGCCCATACACCATCAGCTCGACTTCATATATGGAGCTAGGGTCATCTCTAAACTCCCTTTATATACTAATAAACGGGATGATCTGTAGTGCCTCGATACTGTAAACGCGATTGGGGTCTTCGTGATCAGTTTGGATACTACCAAATAGATCAGGGAATTACCACTTCGTTACCACATCACCATAACATGTTTGGGTTCGAATCCTGTACCAAACGAATCAGTTCTCTAGACCGTAAATGTGGAAAGAAAATCTACTACAATGCTAACATTCCATCAACAAAACTCGTTCATTCTGTTTTTAAATATATACTTCTCTCTTTTGTTGCTTCTTTCTTCGTTCCTCATTCCTCTTTGTTTTATTTTGCATTGTTTTTTCTTCAACTTTGCAAACTTTTGTGGGTTCGTTTATGTATTCGATGATAAGGGAAAGACTCAGGCAATTCTCCATGTCTTGAGCCAGTTCAGGTACTCGTAATCTCTGGATGGACCTTCAAGACCAAACGAAATGTGTCTAAAGTACCAGAAAGTTCCAATGACAACAATATACCAAACGATGTAAATGGACCAATAGATTATAGTCTTCTTTGTGGTTTTACCTTCACGCAATGGTCTTGTAAAGTGCTCGAGGAGGAACACAAGGACAATCATAGCAAAGTACAAAGCCGGCAGGTAATGATGGACATAAGTGACTCTACCCATGATGATGAAAGGACAGAAGTGTAGTCCCCAGCCAAACATTGGATAGATACCACCCATGAGGAATGTGTTGAGCTTTTCAGAGTTTGGTTCGAAATCACGCTGCTGTCTTTGCCATCTCAACAAGTAGTACACCACCAAGATTGCAAAAACGATAACACCAACGGAAGACGTCCAGGTAGTTGCCGGGGAACCAAGGAGGAAATACTTTACGGTGTCATCACCCCAGCCACAGAGTCTAATACCAACGTTAAGAGTTGGCCATTGCCATGCCTGTGAAGCCAACATGTCTTCTTTGTCTTCATCCGGAACCAAAGCGTTGTTCGTGGCCATCATAGCCAAGTTCAGCTGGACAAAATCCTTAATGAAATTTGTCTTTGGCAATTTGAAATCTGGACCAGGTTCTGGCAAGTTAGGATTACGGTGCTCTTCAATGTTCCACCAGGTACGTTTATCACGAGCGAACGGATTTCTGGCACAGACAATTTCACTCTGATGGAAACCCCATGCTGGATAGGAGCTACCAGATTGCATCAAATAGCATCCCAACAATTGGTGTCTCAATCTAAACGAGGTCGTCAATGGGTGGACTCTCAACTTATCCTCGGAACCATACTGGTGCATAATTTCAATAACCCAGTTATCCTTTGGATCACCAATGTTGGCATCACCATAACAAGAAACTTCGTATTCGCTTTTACTCACTGGTGCAGCAACTTCGTGCGAATGCAAGTTACGACCAGTAGAGACGTGCATCAATCTAATTGGCATTTGATCAATGACGTACTCCATAATATCAGTAGTTTCGTTCCATGCATCTCTACCTCTTGGACGTTGGAAGTACCATTGGTTATTGCTATCCTTGTGGCCATAGGCAGTGACTTGTTGTTGCTTAGAGCCCTCTGGATAAACTTGGACGTGCGAATGAAGCAATGAGCCGCCTAATCCCTGGTTCTTTATAGTAACGTAGGAGTTACCCATTGCAACATCTCTTGGGCCACCACCGACGCTTGAACCTGCCAAGTTTGCTTGGAACAACGAGGACATCTTAGCATCACCTGTACCTGAACCACTCAGCAATTCGAAATGGATCTTAAAAGAGAGCATAAAGATCAAAGTTGGCACCACGATGAATGCTAAGATTCTTGCACCCCAATGTGCCGCGTATTTCTTGTTGCTGATTGACTTATCAGCCATCATGTTCCACAAGTCGACAACGGTGTAGATACCAACCAAAGATGTGACAAACAGTCCAACCATCTTCACAGAGCAGACACAACCGATGGAGATACCTGTCAGCAAGATCCATTTCCACCATTTACGTCCGAATGGCGCTTTTCTCTCGTTGTGGAATCTCACAAAGCAAAACATCGTGGCCACGGTGAAGAACATCAGCATGGAGTCCAGCAGAATGAATTTACCCAATGTCACATAAGAAGTGTCAAAGATCACCATCAGGGTGAATAGCCACACCGCTGGCGTGTTGAAACCGATACCTCTAGCGGTATAATACGCCAGTGGAACACAGAGCACACTGAACATCGCATTGAACAGTCTCATCTTGACAAAGTCGATATACTCCGGATACGCCTGTCCAGATGGGAAGTCCCAGGACCCGTTGTAGCCCGCAATGTAACCAGACAATCCCACCAGCATCTTACCCAGTGGAGGGTGCACGTCGTGGTAGAACTCATGGCGCAAGTAGTAAGACCCAAACTTACCAAAATGCGCCTCATCCCACACAACGTTCTTATTGGCCCCAATCTTGTAGCAACGCGTGATGAACCCAAGGATGGTGAACAAGATCGGCATCACAATCGCCTCAGCTTTGGCCAACGACGACTTGAGCTCGTCAACCTCGGCGGCAAGCTGTTTCTTCGAATCAACCACATCCTCACCCGCCGGCTCAGCGGTGGCCTCACGGGACGGAATCGTCTCATCGCCATCGCTTGCTGCTGGCGTCTTATTACGGAGACGAGAGGAGATGCCCTCGTCTCTGACTTTTGCACCAGAAGACGACATTTGTAAACAAGCTTTTGTGTCTCGTTGAGGGAAAGCAAATGAAGGTACAAAAGCGAAGTTTGAACACGTACACAAAAGTTGGTGGGAGGGTTTTTTCTTTGTTTGGCGTTGGAAGAAAACGTCGGGGCTTCAAACCTTTTTTTGGAAGGAAAGAAACACGCAAACACGCGTCTGTTTCTGAAAGCGGTAATTAGCGCGGATTACGTAAGGTATTATGTAATGGCTGCTTTGATGATGGTTTGCAGGGGCTGTGGTGTACGGATGTTTTCTTTGTTTGCCTGCGTCTCTTTCCCCTCGTTTCCCTTCGTTTCCATAGCAACGAAACGAGACAGATGCACATGGCACCGTGCAAGCGTATACGACTCCAACAATCACAGCTACACCATACTCAAAGGGCACAGAAAGAAAGGTATATGGTGCTCTCTGGAGCCCATATCTGCTACTGAGCTCTGCTAAACCTCGTGGATCCCATTAAACACCGTGTATTTCAAATCACTAACAAAACAATCACAGTCATCCTGATATATATTCATTCCAGGCCTGCTCTCTTCTACTCGACAAACTGCTCTGTTGGCTTGTCGTTCCACATTGGGTTCTTGATGGCCATCTTGTGCTTCACGTACAGTGGCTCCTGTCTCTGAACATTCTTTCTTCTGAGAACGTGCACTTTGAACTGGTCAATGATCTCCCTATGCTGGTAACGGGCGTGCTCCATCAAGGGCACATCAAACACCTCGTCAAGCTCCTCCAAGGTGAGTGCCTTTGTCTCTGGTAAGAAGTACAACACGAGGAAAAACCCGACAAAGTTCCAGCCAGCGTACCAACCAAAGGCTCCCTGTGGATGGAACGCATCTAGCATGGACGGCCAGGTGATGGCCAGCACAAAGTTCCAGAACCACAAGTTTCCGATGGCCAATGACGTTCCCAGAGTACGGACGTAGAGTGGGAAGCACTCCGCAGTGTAAGGGAAGGTCACGACACCGGAACCAAACGAGTAGAAGACGGTAAACAGGTAGATACCGAGACAAATAGACCCGATACGACCTTCTCTTTGGTCCTCAGGAATCCAGAATGAAAAGCCAGCGAGGAAAAGGAAAGCACCCATGAGAGGGAAGGTCAGCAACAACAGGAATCTTCTTCCAAAACGATCAATTGTGAAGAAGGCAGGGAGCGCACAGACTGTGTTCAAAGCACCAAACCCCAAGGAGGCACCAAGGGCATTGATCTCTGCAAAATCAGCTTGAACAAAGATGGAGGACGAATAGTATGCAATGACGTTGATTCCACAGAATTGCTGCATGAATGTAACAATGAATGCAGCGAGAGAAGCATTGCGATTTCTTCTCACCGTGAATAGTTCTTTCAAACGTTGTGAGGTTGGCATATCCATACCCTCCTCCTCTTGCAACAACACATACTGGTAAAACAAATCTCTTGCTGCGGTGATATCATGTTTTCTAATAGAACGCAGAGATTCCCAGGCATCTTTGTAGCGGCCTTTACCCATTAGCCAACGTGGTGATTCAGGACAGAATGGGATTTGGGCCAAAGCAAAGAACGCAGGTAACATTGCAGAGCCCAGCATGAGACGCCAGTTCAAGCCACCACCGACACCGTGGTCTGGAACGTAGTAGAAAGCAAGACAAAAGACATAGCCCAATGCGATCCCCATCGCAGTGAAGAACTGCCAAAGCATGGTGAGTGCACCACGAATAGCAGCAGGTGCAGCTTCCGATGAGTACACAGGAACAGTTGCTGATTTGGGACCAAGACCGAAGGCTCCTAAAACTGCTCTTGCTATGAACAAATGCCACCAGTGGCTATCGACAAAGCCTTGCCAGAAGCACGTAACACAAGATACAACACATGACCAGAAAATAACCCATTTACGACCAAACTTCTTGTTCAGAGGATCAGTGATAAAAGTGGAAACCACAGCGCAAAACAGGTATGGAGCACCATTGACCAAGCCTTCCAGCCAACGGGATCTCTCGTCTCCGTTCCCAATGCCCATGTATGCAGGGTAAAACAGAATAGCACCGTTAATGACAGACTCGTCAGCACCTTGGGTTGCTGCGCAGAGCGACACGGAAAGCACAATCTGCCATAACTTTGGAGGGATGTCCCATGGATGTGAGGTTTCTCTGAACAATGCCTCTTTCTCCTCGTGTGATAGGAATGCCAGCTTGTTGAAGGAGTTTGGTGCACGAGCCACTGCTGCACCTCTTGCAAACAACTCAGGGTCTAGATCATGCTTTTTCGCAAAGTTACGGCCCATATTCATAACCTGTTCTTGAGAGTACTGACTGAGGATGTTGTTGCCGTCATTCTCATCTCCGGTGGAGCTCGCCATCTCAGTGTCTTCTTGGAAGAGAGCACCACCTGAGAGTGGCAGCTTCTCCTTGTTAGCAGAACCTGCTGATGCGGTTCCACTGCTTTGTAATGATTCACGGTCACTTATTGCCATTTCTTAGTGCAAGTAAAAGCTGTAATTACACAATCAAGAAGAGAACAATGGAATGG
>NW_017963655.1:861802-866762 GCF_001661405.1 Williopsis jadinii
AGCGGTGGAGGCAAGCGCTACTTGCTGTGCAATGACGTCATATGTAGCAAACCTGGGGAAAGGACCACAACTGTTGCGCAAAAAAGTGCCCTTTCGTAGGCTTTCGTAGACTTTCGTAGACTTTCGTAGACTTTCGTAGACTTTCGTAGACTTTCGTAGACTTTTGCGCCAAATGTGAAACTGCTGTTGGGACACGAAAAGGCACAGCAAAATGACAGCACAACTGATTTTGTCGCAGGAAAAGTGTCCGATTTGGGCAATCCAAGCCTAAGAACTAAAGCCCTTCCCACAGGGAGAGTTCTACGAAGCATACAACGGACATTCGACAAGCACCGTATCTCGCTCGTCTTGTCTACCATCGAATCCGGAAGGGACCAGACGTTCTCCTCATCATGAGCCAGTGTTGATCATCCGCTCACCACGCGTCGTTCGCGCAGCTGGAAGGCGTGTGTCTTTACCACTTTGCTGTGATATTCGACCTTCGGACTCGATTTCCGGGCTTACCAGTGAATCATAGCTACTGTGATTTACTGTAACACCTTGAGGTGATTATACCCTCTTTGGGATGTGAAAACAACACGGAGTATGAATTCTCAAGATTGAAGTGTTTTCTCTACAATGGTTTAAAACGCAGTCCTTGAGCCGTTGTATTTGTTCTTTATAAAGTTCCTGGAGCTTCACCTCTTCTCTTATATTTCTGAATTATATTGTTATTGAGATTATTGTTATTGAGATTATTGTTATTAAGATTATTGTTATCAAGACTACTGTTATTAAGATTATTGTTATCAAGACTACTGTTATTAAGATTATTGTTATCAAGACTATTGTTATCAAGGTTATTGTTATCAAGACTACTGTTATCAAGACTATTGTTATCAACACTACTGTTATCAAGACTATTGTTATCAACACTACTGTTATCAACACTATTCTTGTTGTCTCTATCATATCAACTACTCTCTACTAACCACACCGCGCGAATGGAACACTATACATCCTACTGCTAGTGAAAGATACAATGTGACGTCGATATAACTGGAAACACCAAGCTGAGCCTTCAAGAGCACACTGCGGACTCCTTTCATCTCTCATTACACAGGGAGAGAGTAATGGCGTTAAAGAAGATAGGCGAGATGCAGTCCGCGAGGAGGTCAGAGCACTACCGCAAACTATACCAAAAGATAACAGACATAGTGGCTCACAACCATTGGCAGAATCATAACACATCCAACATCATCCTTCGAAAGCATCGTGCCACCACCATTAGAAAGCCAAGAACTGGTAAACATGAACAGGAACCACGAGATGAACGAAAACTTGATGATGAGCTTGCACTAAGCCTTTTACCAGCGTTTGGCCTTTAAATCTCAAGTCATGGCGACACGCCTCTCGAGAATGACTGAAGAGTACACCAGCAAGACATCCACCGGCTGTGGGACAATAAATGCCACATTGTCTCTGGCTGACGACACCTTCCACTGTGCCTCGTGCAACTTGTCTGTCGACCGTGACATCAACAGTGAGCACAACATCATCATCAAGTGTCTTGTCGCATCTCAATAGACACACACACACACAAGGAGCACGTCCATGCTCCTCTACAATCACCACCTCTGTTCTGTCTCTAAGGAGCACCGGAAGGCATCATCATGAACGGACAAATGGTTCCCATTCTATGGGATATTTCTCTATAGCGCACACGAGCTGAGGATTGATGATAAGAGGCTAAAAGATGGAGAAACAGTGTATTGAATCCGTACTATAGAAAGAAAAGTGTACGGACCTGGTATCGTGTGTAAGAATTGAAGAAGATGGACTTTCAAGTCGATGGGATGTTGGTGGTATCCTTGCTGATTTGCATCCCATCGTAGTTAACGGCGTCAAAGTTCAATGGCTCAATACCAAAGAGACACTCTGGGGACACTGAGACCCCGTTGAAATCCCAGGTGGCATCCTCATAGGTATAGTACATCTGTTGTAGAGTGTCTCTAGATTGCTCAGTGTCAAAGTAGTTGAATGGAGTGAAGATGATGCTGGATTGTGCCGTGCTGTAGATGGTGTTTGGGATATCCTGGGTGTTTGGCAAGTGATGCAAAGCCAAGTTGAACCAATAGACCAAGTCTTCGCCGTCAATGCTCTCTCCATCAACAAAGTTGTCAAAGTTGATGATTGGGTCCTCCAAGTCTTGGGAGCAGAAAACGTGAGAAGACGTGAACTCCGTGTCCTTTTGAACGGTGATGGCCATATCCTTTTCAGCCCAGTGAGCGTTGTTGATGATGGTGTGGGTGTTTTGGGCAATTCTTCTGGCATCACCACCTGGGAAAACAGCTCTATAAGCCCTTGGATTACCCCAAGTGTTGTTTTGCTCTGCAGACTCAATCAACAAGATTGCACCGGCATCGGCCCAGTTCAGGTATGTCTCATTGGCAATGACACTTCTTCTCTTTTGCTTGGTGGAGAACACTTTATCTGGTGCCCATGGATAAGTGTGGTTGACAGCCTCCAATTCAACCTTGGCCAGTCTGTTTGCAGTTCCAGCAATGTCGAAATCTGCCTTGAAGTTGATAACGTGGTCGTGGAAAGAGCCTGACAGCACTTCGTTGATCTTGTAGCCAAATGGATCACCGGTCTCTGGGTTGTAGTAAGCACCCTGGATGTAACCAGCAGCCCTGACAGAGACCTCGAAAGTACCATCGAGGAAGAACTTGTACAGGAAGTTGTAATCGTAGTTGCCGATAGTGGTGATGGATCTCAGGTTGAAAGTTGGGTTCTTGGAGACAGTGATGTACTCGGAAGCAGTGTGTCTAACAAACGGATAGTCCTCAGAGAACTCAAAGGCACAGTAGGAGTTGTTATGGTAGTTATTATCACCGTTAGAGTGCCATGTAACGTTGAAGAACTCAGCGTTATAAGGACAATCAAACCCTGGAACCAGTCCAAATGCCTCGTTACCAAAGCCGTAGGATCTGTCAAAGTAAGTCGTATGAGCTTGGAATGGATCATCACCAGAGTACTCTGCAATGGCCTCCTGGAGTCCAATCTCAAAGGCAATACGCTCGCCTTTGAACTTGACGTCGTACAGAGCCAAACCGTTATCTCTGTTCCATGCGACGTAGAACTCCCAGTCCATCCATGTAAAGTATCTCTCGCTCTCACTGTACTTCCATCTTCTTCCTTCTGGCTCGATGGCAATTGGAGCCAATTTCTCGTCCAGCTCTCTCGTGGTGCCCTGTTGACCAATGTAGACGAAGGTCTCAGTGGTGTTCAAGTTTGTAGTGTCGATTTTTGGCAGCTTGACGAAATCGTCCGACTCCCATGCCTCCCTAAACTCGCCCGAAGAGTTGTAGACGATGTTGTTGTAGACCCACTGGGAGATGTAGTAGTCCTCAACGTTTCTGCCCGTCATGACAATTTGTAGGAAGACACCAGTTGGCGTAACATCACCAGCATCGTGGTAGTTGAGGAAAATGGTGGCCCAATCTGTGACAGTACCATCATCGTCAATCTGGAATGGATCAGTGGCCCAGCATTCAACTGTCGAGTTTTCCTCGCCGTAGGTCTTGATATCTTCACCAACGAGGTCCACGAGAACAGGCAACATGGTATCGGATAAGATCTCCGCTGCGTAGACCTCCTCCGCAGCGGCCCACTTCAAATCATCCTTGTAGCCCTTTGCGAAGGAAACCTTTGACTTGGTGTAGATGTACTCCAGCTCTGAGATCTCTGGCGTCGAGCCGTTGGTGTTCAATGGACCAACTTGCAGTTCTTGCCAGTATCCATCTGGGAATTCATCGCTGGTATACTCATCAGTGCCCAAGAACACCGTAGCACGGGCCCAACGCTCTGGGACTGGACCATCGTTATCCAAATAGGCAATTGCATCTGTCTTGTTTGGTCTCAAGGTCTCAATCCAGGTGACGTAGTTGTCGTACATCGTGGCATTGACGGAGGCAGTCAGGTTGAAGGTGTCCTTCAACAGGTCGTAGACCACCTGAGCTTCGTCATCGCTCAAGTCTGCCCAGATGTTGATCTTCGAAGGAACAGCATCACCAGGAGTGGAAGCGCCACAAGCAACTTCTCTCTTCTCCAGCAACTCTGGATATCTCTTGTATAGGAATCTATTCTTGTACTCGGATCTTGCCTGTCTCGGGTTGAGGTACGCACTGGCCAAGGAGGCCAAAGACAATGCAGCGGTGAAGTGTTTCCACAGCATTGTTACTGAGTAGAATGAGTGATAATCTATGTAATAATCTATGTATTGGGAGCTACGCCTATTCCGAGGCTCTAGACGGGCATCTACACGGGTATTTATACACGGGGATGGCTTTCTCGACGACCCATATCTGTATACACCACCTTCTCATACGTGAAACAACAGATAAGCTCTGACGAATGAAACATCTCCCCTGAGCTGCGAAGATCTTCGATGTACACGGGAAGATAAAGAGCGAGCAGCCCGACACAAGCGACCTACAACGTCCTCGGTGGAGGCGAACCGTTTAGGCCAAACCGGCACACCACTGCCTCCCTCTCTACCCCTATTGAGCAGTACAGTGAGTGTCTTCGAGGGTCCATGTGAAGATAATGCAAGGGTATGTAATGCATGAGTTCATGATGGAGTTGCAGCTTCCTGATTGGGCAATAATATGGCCTAACCTCGGCACCAATGTGTGTACGCTCTTTATGAGTTTGCAGTAGTAGAAAACCGTTTTCTTGGGCTTGTTAGCTTTGGTTATCTTGGCAATGTCTGTCTCCGATGGATTGGGTTGTTTTGGGCCAATATTTGCAGTTGTTGATGGATGAGATCGCTGTAGCTTTCTTCGTGTGTATTCCGCACATATTTCCTAAATGAGAAGCAGTGGGAAGAGCCGGAGTTGATAAGCTATGCAGTGCCTTGTAGGAGGAAAGCAAGGGAGCACGGATGTTATTCAGGGTTTCGAATTGTTGCGTGTGTGGT
>NW_017963655.1:867038-890543 GCF_001661405.1 Williopsis jadinii
ACAACGCTTTAACGATAACGCTGCTTTTCAACGGGGCTTATTTGGTCCCTACGTTCATCTTTTGCTATGCTTTTCGGTGGAGGCTTCTGCTTATCTCTGTGAGTAATAATGAGGTGCACATAGACAAAGTTGGTTCTCTTTGCGTGTCCTTCAAGGCGCTGTTGAGGCCGGATGGGGTAATCAATAGAGTTGCGGAACGGGCCCCCCGCTGACCAAAAGCGAGAGATAGGGAACGTATGGGACGTATCGAAGAAGCCGAAGCCGGGTTTGGTGGTTGTACTTTGATAGTTCCAACATTCTGCACTGTGGGGTAGGAATTGGTCCAATTGCTAAGCATTTTGTGATAGGCTAAATGAACCGTCTACGAGGCAATTGAGGAGCACGGTTGTTTTGTGTGAGAGTGGTTGTATGCAATTGAATGGAATGTATGTTCTGATGGTGGTTGTAATAGTCGTGGTCGTAGTCGTTGTAGTAGTCGTGGTCGTGGTCGTGGTAATGGTCGTAATCGTAATAGGGCAACACCCCGTGTTCAGATGTTACTCTACCCTGACTACATATACCATATTACGACTAGGCGTGGCTTTCTACCTCCACCAACTTTGGGGGGCCAAAGGCTTATGCGCTTATTCTCGCGGTATATGCAACACATTTTGCGAAAAGAGATAAGCTGTTGCGAAAATTTGGTGGTACCAGAACGATGAAGAATCGTATTTAAGTGAATTTGAAGATAATAGAGTTGCTAACACTGTATAACATGCAGTCTGTATCATAGCGTAATCAAGCTATCCTATAAACTAAGTTTCAATGAAGAAAACGCAAAGCACTCTGTAGAACTTTTATATTTTGTCATATAAAATTTTGCTAATATAATTATGACTTCATTTTCAAAAACCATTTTAAATATTAACAAATATTCATTCAGAAATGTAGAAATACTATCCTTAAATCGAGATATATCGAATACTATGACCTTTATGGCTATTATAACACACTCAAAAATAACATAATATAAGATATAAAGGAATCCAAAGTGTTGCAAGCCTTTTGGTAGCTTAGACGCTTATGCACGCAGGTGTCCTAACTGTCCCAAGTCGGTTGTGGAGATAAGGAGTGAAGATTCAGGCTGTAGAAAGTCTCTCATAACTCCAAAATGGCTCTGCAGAAGAACCCTTTATAGAATTTCGAAGATTGAGCTTTCAATTCTCTTCAAATGTTACCAAAATCAAGAAACTCTCCAGAAACAATTTTGGGGAAGTTGCGTTGTACTTAAAATCGATAACTCCATCACTAATGATGCTATAACGGAAATAAAAGAGAACAAAGAGATATTAGCCGGCATCACCAAACCGACAGGTCAACCTTCAAACTCATGCCAGATACGGTAAGCTATGTCTGGAAAAGAGGTACCGTGAAACGGACAACCCGTGTGGCTTTGAAGATGAGGGATGTAGCATACGTATCCATCTGGAACTGGAGAACCAAGGGTTCTGAAATGATGCATAAATTCATGGAATAGGGCAAGTACAAACTCACCTATGTACATAGTAGATAATGAGCAACTGGACGATTCAGGGACTATTGAGCTCTAAATCTTATATCATATCTTGAAACTAATAGCTATAAGTGCTTCCAGAATTCATCATTACTACTCTCTGATGAATTATTATTATAATTATTTTGACACCCTGTGATTGCTAATTTCTAATAAGATGACTACACCACTGTCGTCACTGACGCTAGTGATGCTGAGAGTGATATTGTTTCCAAGTACACCTCCAATGCTTCTGCTGGTAACGTCGATTCTTGTAGTACCTCGTCGTTGCTCACAGGCTCTGTAGTAATAACTCCTGTTACCATAGTTAAGTGTGTCGAAACTGTGACATTAACAGTTCCTTGTTCGGCTGCTACGAAAATAAGTGCTCGAAGTCCAAGGTCTCAACGACAGTGACTGGTACTGATTATACTGATGCTACTGTGGCTACTGGCAGAGCCACTGCTGTTGTCACTCTAGCTACTATTTCAGAGATATTCTACTCCAGCTGCAGTGCAGTTGTTCTTACAACTGGTGCTGAGATTTCTCTGTTGACGTTGTTGGTGTCTCTATTGATTTCATCACCTATGGGTATAATGTCTGGGGGAATTTAATTCAAAGTTCTTACATATTCATGTTCCAAACTTTTATTGTTCTATCTGATGTATTGATGAATTGACTTCGATAGTCTAGTGCAATTACTAC
This sequence comes from Williopsis jadinii, assembly GCF_001661405.1. Classification (NCBI taxonomy): domain Eukaryota; kingdom Fungi; phylum Ascomycota; class Saccharomycetes; order Phaffomycetales; family Wickerhamomycetaceae; genus Williopsis; species Williopsis jadinii. Next base: position 869,275 of record NW_017963655.1, read on the forward strand.
AGAATAGTACTGTTATGGCGCATTCATATAAGAAGCCTTCGTCTTTCAAAGTCCAGTACTTCCTCTTTCGTGTTTCTACTGTCGTGTATTATATGATACCTCGAAAATGTATGTCTCTCTTATTATTATCGTATCAAAGAGAGGAGTTGTATATCAGACGTCGCATGTTGAGAACTCATAAAAGGAAATAGCGTGTTGAGGATTTATAGAGCACTCTACGAAAGGCTGAATACGCCAAAAGGTATATTTACTTTGTAGAGAACCCCCCACCCTTCTCCATCACAGGATCTTATAAAATGAAACAGTTTCTATGACGGAGCCCAGTTGGGGTTTATAACATTTTGTTCCCCCTATAATACTTAATCCTCAAGTCATTCGCAGAGAGCCTGGAAATTGCATCACATCGGCCAATTGATTGAGTAACTAGTTAATAGCTCTCGACATAAGTGACCATGTTAAGTACACAATCCAATGGTGATAAGCAGCAACAGGAAGAAGTTATTCAGAGTGCATTCTTGATTGGTAGCATTCTATTCCTGGTGCTACCTAAAATGAGTATGTCTGTCTTTTAGCGTGTTATCCCCCGCAAAACTGGAACCTATCCGGTGCAAAGCATATACACTAAATACCCAATGAACAACAACAAGTCTACCCTATCTTCACATGCTGATCACGCATGCCTTACTGATGCTAATATCAGTAGATTGTGTACCGTAGGTGGAAAATAGTAGACACCCACAGAGAATATTCCAGTCACGTGATCAGATAGAAAATCCCAAATCACGTGACTCAACGCGAAAACGCGTCTCAAACAAACTTTTTTTCCGTCCCAGGTTTGTTACTTTGAACGCGTTGGCGTCTTGTTCAACACTCCAATTGAAGCCCATAAACAGTAGAAACACAGTGCTGATCATTCCAACAAAGCCATGGAGGACCCAGGTGACGAAACCTTAGAGGATTTCATTGAAGGAGATGTGATTGATGACCAAGAGGTACGCGATGGGTACGGTCAAACCTCGCTGAACCAACCACCACCTCCAAAGCCTTATATCAAATCGTACATTGCCATTCTTGTGACATCTCTTGGTGGTTTGGACTACTCTTCAGATAAGCAGAATGCTCCTTACAAACTGGGGATAGAGGCTTACCTGTGTCTTCAGGATATTGAGAAATGGATCGTCTCGCACGATCAAAGGGAAAACTCATGGGAAGTTGCAGTTGCGTGTGCAGAGACCGGGCTAGTTAACGACTTGGTGACCATCCTGTGTATGTGGAATGACTCTTTGAATAAGAAATCAACGATATCCGGTTACAGTAAGAAACATGACGAACGAATTGCCAGAAAGTGTCTCAAGCTTCTTGTCTTGTTGACTCTACCATTGGAGCTCTCAGAGGGGATCTTTAAACAGCAGCTGGAACATTACTCCGAGCTGAAGAAGTACCAGCTGTACTATAAGAAGCAGATCTTAACCTATAGAAACGGTTTCGTCTTACAAGCAGTCATAAAGATTCTTTTGCCTGTTATTGCGAAGGATAAGAGGGAAAGAGAGAAGATAGATTACTTTATCATCAAGCAGTGTATCGTGTTCTTTAGAAATCTACTACAGATTGAACCAGCAGGTATATCCAAGGCTAAGGGCAAGAAATTAAAACAGGCAGAATTAACCGAGAATTTGCCGAAAGGTGTTGACATGGATGACGTTAGTATTGGTGCGTGTTTGGGAGCTTTTCACGATAACCTTGTCTTCACTTTCTTCCTCACTTTCTACTCATCTATCGGTGTTGATAAAGATTTTGACCCCCAGATGGTTGCAAATATCTCCCAGGATATCTTGTACAACATGGTTAGACATTTAAGTCCAGGTTATATCATGTATTCTAAAGACGTTGAGAAATACTCTATGGAACAAGCCGAATCATCACTAGCACTGGGTGATTTGTTGTCAAAGGAGAAAGATATGGTGAACCAGTTAAAAAAACACACATCTAGTCGTCATGGAAGATTTGGTACGTTGCTATCATTACAGACTCCAGACTTGGGGAGACTGACTGTTTCTAACTCAGGCAATCTGTTGAGCAGAAATGATCCAATTGCAACCTTCGATCAACACAAGAAATGGATAAAGACAGCAAGGTTTAAATATACCGATGATGATGAAGGTGTCATTCAAAGACATGTGGCAATTGGTTCGACAAACAGAAAAGCATTTAACAGTTTTGTTACTGATTTTATCGATGGTGCCTTCAACCCGTTCATAAAAGCATGTACAAGGGTGCTTTCATCTTCTGATAACAAAGGTTCTGATACACAGTCGAAAATTCAATATGTTATGATCATTGCGTGGTTTTTGGAAGCCCAAAGAGAGAGATATGGCTCCAATTTGAGTGAAGTTGACTATACTCTTGTCGGATCAGCGTTAACGGACGAGACCTTTATTCTGTTGGGCAGTTACTTCAACGAAGCCGTTGATGAGAAGAAGTGGGAGCTGGCTCATGCGTGTATGATTCTGCTAACAGAGATGCTTCAGGTTGCTAATACACTTTCCGTATCATCTCTTGATGAGAACAGATACATCTCGACAAACCTGAGGAAGAGGATCTTTAAGGATCACCATATCAGTCCTATACCACCCTGTGTTAAAAATGCACACAAGAGATCTCCAGAGTTTGTTGATACGTGTGTTGCTTTGGTAGATGCAATGACCAAAGAAATGGATATCTTTGCAAAGACAAACATGAAGGAGTTCATCAAGGAACAGAAGTCGAGATCGTATGTCAAAGTTTACACAAATGAGCAAATAACCATCGATGACCTTGATATCAATGACGAGCAGGCACTCGAGAGTGCAGCCGATGTACTCTCTAAAGGAAGACGTGATTTACGTGATAAGTTCATTGCATCTCTTGCACACGAGGGAACTATTCACTCATACATCAGTTTCATAAAGAGGTTCAACGATGTTCCGGAAAAGTCGTTGAAGAAAGCTATCAAGTTTTTGCATAGAATCTTTTTCTCATTGAAACGTTATAATCTTTTGTTCCGTCTCGATTTCATGTTGGTATTGCACAACATGCTGAGTCCAGAGGGTTTACTTCACACGTCAAATATCAGAAAACACGTCGAACAGTTCATGAATCACTTTATGAAGAAACTGAGACAATCATTGGACGATGAACCATGTCTGTACGTTGAGATGCTATTCCCAGGTGGTGTATCAACATCACCATTTGATGAATTAGAAATAAGAAATATCAGGAGAGAAACTTTAGTTCATTCCATTGTTGAAATTAAAAATGGTGATAGTATGGATTTGGAGAAGAAGGTTGCCATTATGGTGGCGTATCTCATTGATGATGGATTTAAAGAGGTGGTCGATTGGCTGTCACAGGAATTGGAGAAAGTTGTTACAGTTAGACTTCAAGAAAACTCCATGGATGTACCTCCAGATCAAGATATCTCTGATTTGCCTGATGATAAAGAACGTAAGCCAGTTATCATAACTAGCATGTATCCAAGTATGAAGAAGAAGCTTGTGACAGAACCGAGAGTGAGATATCTGTTGAAACTTGCTGGTGCATCATTACCTGCAACAACCTCCCAGAAATGTACCTTTTCAGGCTCTGAGGACGTTGACCAGCTTATAATGGTCAACACGTATATCAAAATTTATTTGATATCGCCAGTCAGCTTGGAAGAAGGCAAGACAGCCAGAGACTATGTGATAAAAAGGAACCTCAAAGATCAGTACAAAGAGAGCAATGAAAATCGAGGCTACGACTCTGATGCATTTCAAGATATCGGTTATTCTTCGGACGACGATGATGTTGCTTTCGGGTTTCACAGTGATGATGAAGGAAGAACCAAAGTGGGGTATATGGATGATGAACTGGACCAAATAGAGGATGCAATTGAAGCGAATGAGCATGGATCTACTGGTAGAGGAATTGCAAAGAAGAAGTCCAAACACAGGTCTAAGAAGTCCAAATCACGGAGACGTAGAAGTGCTACAGGGGATTTGCCAATGCATGAACTCAGTGATGATGAAGCTGAAAGAAAATCCAGACATAAACATTCGACTAATGCTGATTACAAGTCTATGAAGTACATTGTGGATTCTGACGAGGAAGATGAAGAAGCAAATGCAGCATTCTATGCACGTGAAAGAAGACTACGTGATCTCTTGGAAAGTTATGATGGAAATTTAACTGCTGAACAGATGAGAGCGCTGTTCCACTCTGCTGCTACTAACTCAGGTAACAACGATAACGAAGACAATGACGGAATCATTGATATCATTCCACCACCAAAGAGACAAGGAGATGAGATCATTTCACCTGCTGTGAAGAGAACAAAAACAGCTATTTCAGATGACGAAGAGTCTGAGGAGGAACTGTCCGCTTTTAAGGAATCTAATGTTCATAGTGTACCTGTCAGTGACAGTGAACAGTCATCCGAGGAAGAGTCCCATAATGAACAAAGCGAAAATGAATCTTCAGACAATAGTGATAACGAACAGACCAAAGTCACAAGTGAAGAAGTCGATGATGACCTCGGAAAACACACAGAGTTAGCAGTTATGGATGAAGACGACGAAGACAATGTACCTATTAGGGTCAAGAAGCGTGCAGTCATTGAAGATGACGAAGACGACGAGTGAAACAACCTACGTCTTAATGTCCATAATATTAAATTAAGTTAGATTAAAACAGAATTAAACTAAGCTGAAATTTGATCAATTCAGTGTAAATTCATCAATGTCTAAAGCACCATTCAGACTCTGGAAATTTGCTGAAGGTCTTGGTGTTATACCTGGTGTATTACCGATACCGTAGATAACACCTGGAGTAGCAGCACCGCTTGATCCATTGATGTGTGCAGTGTGCGTATGGGCAGCATTTAGAGGGTAGAGTGGGGGATTGGCACCACTAACTTGTGGTGAATCTATGTATGGAGACATTGCTGTATCGTAAGTTGGAGGTGACAATGCAGAGACATCCTCATACATAGGAGGGACTTCATCATCCCATGCTATTCCCAATCCCGATCTCTCTGTTATGTTCAACTTGAACTGCATACGTAGAACACGGGCAGAACCAGTAGGTACACCAACAACGGCGTTGATGCTCGAAGGATCTTCTGGCTTACGCGAAGAGTTAGCTGGTTCAGTCTTTGTTGGCTTAACGTGGTTAGCAAAGACAGGAGACAATTCAGCAAGTCTTTGATCAGGTCTGTTACCTTCTCTTCTCAAGGACTCTGTATGAGAAGTCGATGTTGTTAGAGACGCTGACGATGAGTTTTGCAGCACCTCTTCAGCAATAACAACCTCCACGATGAGCACATGTGAGCAGTAGATACCCAGCACAGGATCGTCAATATCACAAGAAATAGTGGGATGAACAGGTGGGAGGTTAAGGGGGTTGTTAGAAGAGACGTGGGTCCGGTGAGGACCAGAAGCACTTGATAATCCGAAGCACGAGATATCAGCAACAAGCTCAATCTTACCCTTACCTGAGAAGTCTGATTTCCATCCATTTCTTAGGTCTCCTGTTGCCACTGTGCGAATCTCTTGAGAGTAGAGAGAATAGTCCTCTGCTTGGGCCTGTGCATTTGCTAGCTGTGATAGACGTAGTTCTTCATTGGCATGGTCACTTGGGTGCAGATTGTTTGTTGAAGAGATATGATCGTCATTGTCATTGTCATTAGAGCCATTGACAACAATTCGGTCCTCGTTACTAGCAGATACCGTTGGAGTGACACCTTCTCTCGTCTGCTGAGCACTCAAGTTGTTAGAAGCCATTGGTGTCAAAGATGCAGCATTCGACACAGAGAATGACGTTGTTGGGCCAGATTGTTGGTTTCTCTTCACGTTGTTCTTCGTCAACATTGGGTTCTTCCGGTAGTGCTGTTCGATAACCTTCAACTTGGACTTGTGGTTTTCACATGAATTGGTCTTCACTTTCACCTGTTCCTCGATTCTCCAGCCCACTCTTCTCATTCTCCATCTTCTATCAGAGGACGACACTCCGTCTAGTTTCAGCTCCAATGCAAATGACGATTTTGGATAGACAACGTTTGGGAGAACAGCCGTAGCAGTAACGTCTGTCGGAGGAAACACTCTCAGCGAGTTTCTGTCAGGGCCTCTAAGCACAGATCTTGCAATGTTCACAGGCAGCGCAACCTTGACGATGTTTTGATGGTTGTTATGTGTGTTGTAGGATACAATGGCCACCAGCTCGTACTTGATCGTAGTTATACCACTTGAGCCTAGGCAGGTGGTGGCAGGCAATGCTCCTGGCAATAGATGAGAGAATGGGTACGAGTGTTTGCCAGCTGGGAGGTTATGTGCCTGTGTCATAACGTCCCATCTGGCCAATTCAGTAGACTTCTTCTTACAGCTCGTACAATTGGACAGTGTGTTTGAAGGAGGTAAGAACGGTTTGGCATAGTGAACGTTCTGGTAGAGGGTCAGTCGCACAGAGTTGATCAGCACGTGGTCCTTCACATTCAACAGGCTCATGAGGTTTGTGGAGGAGTTGTTCTTTGAGTGTATTGGAGAGCCATTATGAGAATGCGCAGGCGATAAGTTCAAATTGGACAACGTCTGCGACAGGTTCTGTAGTGTGTTTGAAGAGAGCGCTCTTTTGGCGGAGGGTCTCTGTGGATGTTGCTGCTGGTGTTGGAAGGCCTCCTTCTTGATGGTGATGTTCAACTGGCCTGAAACTAGAGAGCCTGAGGACTCTGAAGGAGGTCCGTAGAGGATAATCGGTGGACTCTCCAGGTCGATAGAAAGCTCAAACGGCGGATGAGATGAATGGGCCAGGTTGTTGTTGGAAGTGACCGATGTTAGAGGTTGCAATGGCTGATTGCTTGATGCATTGTTTACATTCGAAGACGATGGTGATAACAAGCTGTTACTTGAGAGCGTCGCACTGAGCTTTGGGATGAAGGGCATTTGTCTCGATGTTTATATGTTTGTCCGTGTCCCTCTCTATGTCTTCTATGTCAATATGTCCCCCTTCTTATCGCCTATGGAAGTGCAATGTCTTGTCCTTTTCTATACCTTGTGTCCTTTGTCCTTAGCGCTGGTTTAATGTCTCACCACGTCCTTTGAATTTTTTTTGTCCTTTTTTCTAATCTCAGCTTGGTGTAAAAATTCAAAAATAGGGAGCTTCGTTGATAGAAGTTCCACTTTGCAGATTGGGTCGGAAACTCCTGCAATTTGGGACAAATGTCAGTCACCTTGGGACGGGTTTATCGTGTTTTTTAGCGCCGCTTGAAACAATCCCGGCGATATGAGAAGACCGAGTGTGGACACCCTCCACCAAAGTTGACCGCCCAGTGTTGCGCGCCTCCATCATCTTTACAATCCTGCAGCACATGATGCCAAAGTGCGAAATTTTGCACTGTGGTGTGGTCGTCAGGGTAATCAAACTGAAATGCTTTGCGCAAAAAGAGAAGGACAAACAAACGAAAAAATTATGTAATTTCTTTGCGCGAAAAATTTCGCCATCAACGTAAAGGCGAACGAACGAACAAACAAAAAAAACACACACAAACAACGACAGCGAAAATCGTTTTGTGAGAAAAACTGAGAACTTCAAAACTTTAAAGGGGGAAGGGTACAGAAAGGAAAACAACTGTTGTTTACAATCAAAGGCCCAGCTAAAGAAGAAACAAAAGGAGTAATAAAGAGGAAACAAAGGTCGCTTGAAAAGCAAAGCGCTGTGCTCAAACATCAATTCCGATCAAACCGCTCAAGATTGCAAGCTAAGCGCTCCATTCGTTGTCGAGATATTTTACACCGACTTCTTGCTTTGACGATTCACACAACACTGACTGGATGAACATACAAGGGTATCAAGGGCTCACTCCTGCTCAGCAGTTGCTGCAACAGCAACAACAGCAGCAGCAACAGCAGCAGCAGCAGCAGCAACAACAACAACAACCACAACAACAGCAGCAACAGCAGCAGCAGCAGCAGCAACAACAACAACAACCACAACAACAGCAGCAGAAGGTGCAATTCAATGATCTGTTCCAGACGATGAATAACTCCATTGGCGGACAACACTCTGGTAATGACCTCTCGCACACTCAGATGTTACAACAGACCCTTTATCAAGGTCAATACAACAGGGCCCAGACTCCTCAACAACGGAATATTCAACCTCAGCTACAACCTGGGATGCCACCGCCGCAACAACAACAGCAGCAATCTCAACAACAACAGCTGCAACAACAGCAGCAGCAACATCAACAATTGCATAGAGCTATACTTGTCGACCAGGCGACTGCTTCCCTGGAGCATTGGCAAGATCAAATGCAATTGGCGGAGGTTTCCCGAAAGTGCAATGTTCCTCATTTCTACGCAAGACATGCTGCGAGTGTCTCCAGAAGGGCCAAACAACCGCAATTTGGAGAGCAACAACAGAAACCGATGTCGCTTGTAGATATGACGGTACAGATGTTAGATTCAGAACATAACCAGGAATCTTTACAGCAGCAACAGCAGACTAATTCTACAAACCCTTCGCTGTTACACAACAAGAAACTTTCCCACGATAATGAGAACGACGAAGATATTGACGATTTTACCATTCCAAGAATCACTTCCAAGGAATATCCAGACCAGCTGTGGGGTGGATTAGACTTGAGTGGTCAATCCATTGCGAACATATCTCCGAAGCTGTTCCACTACGAATTCTTGACCAAATTATATCTAAACGGTAACCACTTGGTTCAAGTACCTAAGCAGATTAAACAATTGAAATTTTTGAAAGTGTTGGACTTGTCGAATAACAGACTAACTTCTCTACCTTTGGAGTTGGGATCTCTAACAATGTTGAAGTACCTTTACCTGTTTGATAACCATTTGACAACTTTACCCTTTGAATTTGGTAACCTATTCTCATTACATTTCATTGGGTTGGAAGGTAATCCAGATTTTAAAATGGAGTACATCAAGATCTTGGCGAAAAAGGGAACAAGATCTTTGATTATACATTTGAGGGATAACGTTCCAAAGGATCTACCACCTCCAAAGAGACAATGGATTGAATTGTCAGAAGATGGCGAAATTGAACAACTTGAAGAGGATGTCAACCATGAAGAAGAGGGCGACAAAGATTCGGGTAAACTATCAAAGGGAGGAGAGGAGGCATGTTTCACCCTTTTGGATTACAATGTCTTGTGTCAACACTATGCATCTGCAAGAATGTACAGTTATACACCTTCTTGGGCTTTGAGTTGGGATTACAGGAAGGATGTTTTGAAAGAACAACTTCTACAATCAGATGCAGATATCATTTGTCTTCAAGAGGTTGAAACCCAGCTGTTTGAAGATTATTGGCTAGGAGTAATGACTGAACGTGGATATAGAGGTATCTTCCATGCAAAGCACAGGGCAAAAAGAATGAATGAAAAAGAGGCAAAGAAAGTTGATGGTTGTGCAACGTTTTACAAACAATCCAAGTTCACGCTATGCGGTAAAAAGGCACTGGAGTATACACAAATTGTTTTAAACGCCTCCAGATATAAGAAGACCGATGACGTGTTTAACAGATTACAAAGCCGTGATAACATTGGTCTCATCACAATTTTGAAACACATTGAAACCGGACAAGATGTCCTGGTGGCTAATACCCATTTGCATTGGGATCCAGCGTATAACGATGTTAAAACAGTCCAAGTTGGTGTCCTTCTCGAAGAGATTGAGATAATTGCCAAGAATCATCTGAATACTACCGAAGATTCTACTATGAAACAACTACCAATGCTTGTCTGTGGTGATTTCAACTCGCAGCCACACTCTGCTGTTTATCAGCTACTCTCTACAGGGTTTGTCAAGGATCATGAGGATATCAAAGGCAGAGACTATGGTAAGTTCACCGAGAAGGGGTTCACTCATGGCCTACACTTCAAATCTGCTTATTCGAACATTGGAGAGATGTCATTCACCAACTTCACACCAAGCTTTACCGATGTCTTGGATTATATATGGTACACGCCGTCATCGTTAAATGTCCGTGGATTACTAGGTGAAATGGACAAAGAGTACTTGAACCACTACGTTGGTTTCCCGAACGCACATGCTCCATCGGATCATATACCACTTATGACTAAATTCCAATTGAAACAGAAGAAGGACATTAACAACGCCGTGAGAAGAGAGTTCAAACCAGAGTTCAGATCCTCGAGAAAGACCTGAGGGTTTGCATTTCTCGTCGTTCCCTTTAATTGGGTGTGGGTAATACATATATATTTTTTGTATATTAGTATGCTATAAAATCAAATGATTTTAGAGACTGATGTGCTTATTGTAGTTTCCAGAGTATATAGGCGGAGATAAGCGGGGTTGTCGGAGATCCCAAATAGTGAACTTTTCTCCTTTGATCTCGAGACAGGCCTCATTATACATCAAAGGCATAGAAGCGGATAAAGATAATGGCTGTCCCACTCAGAAGATCTGCACGCGTTATTGATGGTACACGATCCAAGTATTTCATCAAGAAAGAAGCTGAACGAAGTGTTAAGAAAGAAGTCAACGAAGAGGTCAGCGTGAAGAAAGAAGTGAAGAATGAAGATGAAGATGACATATTAATCCCGCCACGGGATGGTGTAGTCAAGAAGGAGAGCAAGGAGGAGGGCGAAGAGGATGTAAAGATACCACCAAAGAAGAAGGTGAAGCTTTCTGAAGGTGAATCAGGTAAACCCATACCGAAGAACTTCTACCCAATCTATGAGCAAGTCAAGAAGATGAGGTCTTTGATAGTTGCACCAGTTGACACCATGGGATGTGCAGAGATTCCAATCACCTTGAACAAGGATATTCCACTCTCTCCAAGAAACTACAGATTCCAACTCTTAGTGTCGCTGATGCTTTCATCCCAGACCAAAGATGAAATCAACTACAAGGCGATGGCGAATATGAAACAGTACTTCTTAGCCAATGGGTTTAACGATGGTATCACCATTGAATCTATGAAATGGATAGATGAGAAGAAACTGGACCAGCTAATCTTTAGTGTTGGTTTCCATACAAGAAAGGCATCGTACATAAAGAAAAGCGTTGATATCCTATTGTCCAAATGGGATGGAGAAGTACCGAACACTTTAGAGGGACTTGTATCATTGCCTGGTGTTGGACCTAAGATGGCCTTCCTAACACTACAAAAGGCGTGGGACCTGAACTTGGGGATTGGTGTTGATGTTCACGTTGATAGGCTAAGTAAGATGTGGCACTGGGTAAAGAACAAAAAGGGTCCTGAGGAGACCAGGGTCGAATTAGAGAGTTGGCTACCAAGAGACCTCTGGACCGAGATAAACCCTGAGCTGGTTGGCTTTGGACAGTCCATCTGTCTCCCCAGAGGTCGTAGATGTGACCTGTGTACCCTCAGTAAGCTGAAGCTCTGTGGGAACGTTGATAGAGCATTGATAAAGAAAGTTGAAACCATGGGCGATGACAAGCTACAAGAGATGAATAGCAAGCTGAGATTTGATCCTACACCGTTAATGGACATTGAAGACTTGTAATGGATCGGAATAAATAGGTGAAGCATATATAAATAAATAAGAGTCAAAGAATTTCAAACTCTGCAACCAAAGGAATATGATCACTGGGGTAGTCTCGATTGGGTAGTCCGCTTATAGACTTCATGTAGCTTGTATCAACACCACTCAAGAACCCTGTGAGTCTAAAGTCCCTTGAGTTGAACCATATGTAGTCGAAGATGCCGAATAAATGCTGCGTAAAACATGTAAATAAGTCATTCTCTGCAATTATGGAATCGAATACATTCGATTGTGATCTAACTGGGTTTTCGATGAATTCCTTATCTGGGTGCACCAAGAACGGTGCAATATCAGGATGACAGGTTTCAATCTTGTCATTCTTCAAGAATTTATACACAGAGGACTGTGGAGATGAGTTGAAATCGCCCATAAATAACACTTTGGAGTTAGGATATCTCTTCTGAACCCTGTTCAATGCCTGAAGAATAACAATGAGTTGTAACAGTTTGATATCACTCAACTTCCAATACAGATGTGTATTGGAAACAACGATGATCTTGTCGGTGAACAAATGTCGTAACACCATAATCAGCTCAACCTGGTTTTTCGAGTTGAGGATCTCGCCTATGGCAGTACGATCCATTGCCATACCATAGTCGTTTTCAAAGGTATCGTTGAAGTAATCTGCGATCTTGAACTTTTCACATTCGATCAGTTCAAACTGACTCTTGTCGTAGAACACGGACACGCCATCAATCAGCTCAGCATCCTTAGAATCATGCCAGTAGCCCGGTGTCCCCTTTCTGATGAACTCGCCATCATAGCCCAGTTGCCTGAACATAGGCTTCCAGATCTGTTTAAAGCTCTTCGATTCCATCTCTTGGAAACACATTATGCCACTTTGGAACTGGGGGTTCGTCACGGTGTTCTGCAACAACGAGAGCCTATAGTCCCACGACCGGTACTCCTTGGCCACGTACGAGTTGTACACCTGTGGCCACATGTAAGACTGGTTCAGGACATTAAAACTCAGTACTCGGAGGCTATTGTGCTTATCAGCCTGCTTATCCTTCTTCAATATTGATACCCAGTGACGATGCCTTGTCGGGTCGAAATCGGGTAGCTTACTGATCTTTGGGAAATGTGGCATCTCGCTCAATCCTCCGCAAATGTCACCTTTCTCGAGCCGTTGAACTAGCGGGAATGCGTACTGTGAGCAGCGGTACACTCAAAGGTTGCTCTACGCAATAGGATAATACCCTCTTGTTGTGTGTAGCTTGAACCCCCACGTAAAACCCACACAAAATGGATTCGGAATTTGCGATATTCGCGGGATTCTGCGCTTGGTGGTTGTTGTGGTTACCCCCTCTCTGCCTCTCGCTCTCTTTATCCACGGTTGAACTTTGCACTGTTCTTGGAATAAATGAAGGTGAATGCTTTACTGTATTTTGTTTGAATGGGAGGGTGGGAACTAAATTCACCGTATTTTCACCCTAAAGTCGATTGGTCTACTGGGGACATAAACCCTCAACCGTCGGTCGGTCCCTGCCATGTATAATCAGGACCCGATTGTGCTTGAGTGACGGAATCCGGGGGAAAACAGCAGGAGGATGATATATTCCTTTGGTCTTTTCTCCTGGGAGCACATGTAAGATCATTCAGTGATAGGTGAATCCATCATTTGGCAGACATATGGAAGACCCCATTTCCAGGCTGAGGTCCGAATAGAGTACACACACATCTCCAATCGTGTCCCAGAATGACGGAGTGACACTTATGGAGAGGCCGTAGTTCACGGCTTGATATTACGTAAGCAAACTTTTGGTGTCCAGGTTTATAGGTGTCTGGGTTAACAGGTGTCTGGGTGTATCAAGCTTGTAAAAATTGTATAGCGTACGGTAACGACTCTCAGCTGTGAGCAATGGGTTCTTTTAGCGTACCCAGTGGAACCATATCGGGCCTGTTTCAATTACCAACGCATGTTTTCTATTGGACAATACCTATCCCAGGTGAAAGCCGGTAGTAGTCAAGAAAAAACTCCCACTTCAAAGAGCTTAGTTGTCACTAAAGCTGAAGATGATATACAGGGTGACGATAGTGGCACTGGAAGAGACTACTCAGTGCTCTTGAGGACCGGTGAGAATGATAACAGGAGGATCCAAAGCTCTATTGAAGACCTAAAGCCGTTGAGACAAAGACAAAAAAATGTTTCCCTCCGTATGCCTACAGCTGAAGAGATTCAAGAGTGTACTGAAAGAACTAGAAGAGCGTTACAGTTGGTGTTGGAATCACGGTCTAAGAATCTCGTGCAGAAGAAGAAGGACAAGACCGAAGCAGAATACATAAGATATACTTCGTCAAATGTCTTGAACGATAGTGCGACGAGTTCAAGAATCATTAAAATCGTTGATAAGCAAGAGGATCCTATGGCTCCGCCAAAGTTCAAACAGAAGAAGCATATGGCTAGACCTTCTTCGCCTCCAGCACCTGTTCTACACGCACCAATAAGGAAAGCAACTGCAGAGGAGCAGAAGGCATGGTATATACCACCTGCTATTTCAAATTGGAAGAATCCGAATGGATTTACCATTGCATTGGATAAAAGATTGGCAGTTGATGGTAAGGATCCGAGCAGGAATGTTAATAGTGAAGCCACTATTAATACCAACACCATCAATTTAGCAGAGGCTTTACACAAGGCAGATCAGGAGGCCAGGGAGGAAATCAGACTGAGAAACGCTTTGAAGAAACGAATTGCAGAGAAGGAAACGAAGGAAAAGGAGGCCAAATTGAGGGAATTGGCACAAAGGAGTCGTGAATCCAAGTCTAGAAGACAAGATGATAGATACGAAGACGATGCAGCCAGGGAAAGAGCATTGGCAAGAGAAGAAAGAATGCGTAAAGCTGAAAGAGAGATTAAAATGTCACGTATGGGTAAAGAACAGAGGAACAGGGTCATTGCCAAATCACTCGGTGATAGGGACATCAGCGAAAGAACACAGTTGGGATTAGCGAAGTCATCAAATACCAACAGTGCAGAGATACAATTCGATCAGAGATTATTCACGAATGCTACACAGGTGACGAATAGCGAAGACCAACCATACGATAACCCATTGTTTGTTCAACAGGCAGTTAACAGCATCTACAAAGTTTCAGATACAACACTGAATGACCATGATATAGATGACGCTAAGAGTTCAGGACCTGTTGAATTCGAGAAATCTGAAGGCTTAGAAGTTGATGAAGATTCATTAGAATACGGGTTACAGTATAAAAGGCCTAAACATTAGCTAATCAGTGTCCTCATCGTCTTCGTCAATGTCGAGTATACCATCTTCTTCAATCTTGGTATTTAACTTCCTCATTAATTGTCTATTCCTTTCAATAGCAGCTTGTTCACATTTCTTTATAGTGCCACTTACACTTAGTACCCGTATTATAACGTCTTTACCAAGCACGTTTGTGATTGTAGTTAACGCACAGCACACCATTTGGTAATAATCCCTTGAACATCGTATTATACCAGTAGAAGTCTTTGAGGAGAAATATTTAACCACCATAGAGGAGGACAAGACACCATTACCGAAATCTCCAAATAGCTTTAGCACTTGTTTCCTGATGAGGTCGGCAATCTGTCGTTGTGTCAATGAGGGTGAAGTTGTGCTGTGGATAGTCAATAGGAGCTCTTTTTCCGTACACCGAGTCAGAGGTTCTCGAGGAACTGTAAGTATATCGAACAGGATATAACGAGCTTTGAGTCTGACCATTGGGATGGGGTTTATGACCTCTTGGTTGGTTGGCTATGTTGCGTGTGTGAAGAAGTATTTGATGGAAATTTTTCTCCGAGAGAACGATGAGTTAACAACTACTACAAATACAGAAGGCTTTAATTCAACTCTGGGCAGGAAAATATTAGTAATATATAAAGCAATAACGAGATAGCACAGTTCATTCACACGATACACTTCATCATAGATGAACTTATATTAAACAGTACAATTGACTAGAGGAAACTATCAACACACTCCAGTATTATATATTCGTGTTAGGGGCAGCAACCGCTATAAGACCTACTGCTGGAGTTGTACATTGGAATATCCACCAGTGTCTGCTTGTCACAATTACTTACAAGAGCTTTTGATAGAGTACACACTTCAATTGGATATAATACGTTTCCTCCGGTACATGTGCCATGTTGTTTAAACTAGAGTGAGTAGCTAAATGAATATGACCATTTCATCAAACGCACAGGAATGAATTGTTGAATTCATAATGCATAAAAGACAAGAAAACCAATTCATCATGTGGATTTGGTGTACCCAATGAGCTTTGCATCATCATGTTTTGAAGCGTCAACAAGGAAACATCACAGCAAAGTCCAAGTTGTAACAGCTGTCTCACTCCCTGAATACACTGTAAATAACCGTATTTTCTAGATACCTCGTCGTAGGAGTGTGGACAGAAAAGAACACCAGTCACAGCATTGCGGTCAATGTCCATTAAAACACCCTTCTGTTCCTTCGATGATCTTCCAATCTCTTCCAATTCTCTCATGTCTGATATATTCTTCTTCATCGTAGCATAGTCACCGATGTTTGCCCTCTTTGTTGACGTTTGGAAGAACTCCATCATGGAAGACTCAAAGATTTGAGATTCCATACTTTCCAAGTATTCCTTGTGTATAAATACTCTATGTGATTGCTTTGTATATGAACCTTCCGGTAGTGATCTCATGTAGTCGTAAACTTTATTGCCGGTTTCTCTATCACCTGGATCAAATTTTAGCCCGTTTAATTTTAATGATTTCACGAGGGATCGTATCTCCTCGTTGTCTAACAGTAATGAAACCAACTTCTTCAACTTGCAGACACTTGTTACAACAGTGTTGTTGTCGTATTCAGCAACTCCCCCACTGGAAGTGATATAATCTCGTATCTTCTCGGTGGAGCATTGTGTATCAAAGAATTCATCCGAGGAAACAATTGCCCAAATGTCTCTATATACCATAGTTCTGAATGTACAATAGAATTTTTTACACACTGCTAATAAGTTAACAAGCTTGTTTGGTCTGGAGTCAACGAATTGACCAATGCG
This sequence comes from Williopsis jadinii, assembly GCF_001661405.1. Lineage (NCBI taxonomy): Eukaryota > Fungi > Ascomycota > Saccharomycetes > Phaffomycetales > Wickerhamomycetaceae > Williopsis > Williopsis jadinii. The sequence goes on from NW_017963655.1 coordinate 885,884, forward strand.
GAGTAAAACTTCAGTAGGAAGCTGATCAAGTGTAACCATGTCAGAGTCTTTTGTTTGGTTGTGAACAAGTACAGTAAACGAGGACCAAGGAAGAAGAACACCCGTTATTTATATTCTTTTCTTCAAATTGAATCACAGCTTTATGTCCTCTCCAAATGTGTACAGATCCTACCACGGCTGTCACATGTTCAAACGAGGATGAATCATCTTGCCGTTCTTCCTAAAGGCATTCTAAACAGACCACAGCAAACAACAAGCACGTCCTTCCGGAAGCTTTTCTGGGGAAACACAGAAGACATTCTGTAACATCCAATTTTTGACACAATTTTTACGGAGGATGGGGGAAACGGCTAAGAGAGATGTATCTTAACGCCGGGCGGAACGTTGGGCCGTTGTTCCGTCAATTGTCTCCCACAAGGACATTCGGCAGATTCTTGTTTTAATGGATGTTTACCATTTACCCCATGTGGATGGACATGGGAGGGGGGGGGGCAGTAGTTACTAGTTTCCAGTTAAGTAGCAATAGCTGATATTAAAGTAGGCTGATAGATGGATCTATTTACGTTTAAATGCTAAGCTTCTCTTTCAAAAGCTTTTCAAGCTCGTCAACAGCGTTTGGAATTCCATCCAGCTTATCACCCATACCTTGCACAACGTTACCTTTACCACCAGCCTTACCACCAATGAATTCACTGGCATGTTTGGCTAATTCGGAGGCATTTACACCCTTTTCAATGGCCTTGTCGGAGATGTAACAACCATGAGCAACTTTATCAGCGTTACCGGTAAAGATGTAGATGGACTTATCCGGGTTCTTGGACTTGATGAAGTTGATGGCTTCGGTAATGGACTTAGCGTTGGCACTGATGTCAACGTGCTTAACTAAGAAGGCAGATGATTCGTTTTCAGCAAAGTAGTCCTTGACGGTATCCAAAGTCTTCTTGCTCTCAGCCTTTTGACGAGCCTTGTTCTCATCTTTAATTTCTTTGTCAAATACGTTGAAACGGTTCTTGAGCTCACTCTTTGACAAGATCGAGATGTTCAATTGACCTAATTTGACACCCAACTCCTTCAGCTTCTTCTCCTTCAATGGACCAAATTCCAATTTACCAGCGCTCTCAAGGTCCTTCGAAAACTCGCTGGCAATTCTCTGAACATCATGAGCCTCGTTACCTGTAACTGCGACGATACGTCTGATACCCTTGGCAATACCAGATTCCTCGGTCAACACGAGGTCTTTGATATCGCTGGTTTTGGCAACATGTGTACCACCACAGAATTCTATGGAAACAGTCATCCATTTCTCATCCGTCGGACTACTCAACAAGTCATCAATTGGGACACCAATGGAAACAACTCTAACTGGGTCTGGATAAGTTTCACCGAAAACAGCTCTGACAGAGGTAATACCCTTGGCTTGTTCCAATGGAACATCTTTAGCGTAAACGATTTGAGCCTTCTTAATCTCCTCATTACAGATGGCTTCAATTTTGGAAACCTCATCAAGAGTCAAACCCTGCTTATGAGAGAAGTCAAATCTCAACTTTTCTGGTGCAACAAGAGAACCCTTTTGATGGACCTCTGTGCCGAGGACTTCTCTCAATGCCAAGTTCAAAATATGTGTACCAGTATGGTTATTTCTAAGTGGCCAACGACGCAATTCTTCATACCCGGCAATAACAGCATCACCAACCTTCAGAGAACCCTCAGCCAATCTACCAGTGTGGAAGACATAACCGTTGTATTGTTGAGTATTCTCAACGTTGAACTCAGAGGCACCGTCAATGACGATCTTACCAGTGTCATACTCTTGACCACCTTGTTCAGCGTAGAATGGAGTTTTGTCGAGAATGATTCCGTATTGCTTGGTAATATCGGAGATTTCGTCAACAAATTCTTGTCCATCGTAAATCTTCAAGATCTTGGCCTCAACGTTTTCTGTGCCGTACTTGTAGTGATCATCTGTTCTGTCAAGCTTCTCTTCGTTCAATTTGGCCAAGGCATGAACATCCAATTTGATTAAATCAGAGCCCTTAGACTTACCACCTGCCTTAGAAGCCTCATATGACTCGATTCTGGCCTTTTCAAAACCAGCTTCATCGATCTTCAAACCGGCCTCCAAAGCCATCAATTGGGTCAAATCCACTGGGAAACCATAGGTATCGTACAATCTCCAGACATCCTTACCATTAAGGATCTTTGTACCCTTTTGAGCAGCAATGGCGTATTGCTCAAATAATTTCTCACCACGATCCAAAGTTCTGGCGAAAGAAGCCTCTTCTTCGTCTAAGATCTCAAAAGTGTTGGAGGTGTTCTTTGTAAGTTCTGGGAAGATATCTTGAACTTGGTCGATCAATGTTGGGGCCAAAGTAGAAAAGAAGTTACCAATCGGGTAGTTAAAGTATTTACGAGCGTAACGTGCACCTCTTCTCAAGATACGTCTCAGAACGTAACCTCTACCTTCGTTGTTTGGAACACCACCATCAGCCAATGCAAATGTCAATGTACGAACGTGGTCTGCCAAAACTCTGTAAGCAGTGTCAATACCATCAACATCTTCAGCGCCGAACTTACCTGTGTAATCACGTGCACCGGTCATCTCCTGAATCTTCTTGAACAAAGGTTGGAAAACGTCAGTGTCGTAGTTTGAGCTGCAGTTTTGCAAGATTGAAACCAATCTTTCGAATCCCAAACCGGTATCGATGTGCTTGGCTGGCAATGGTCTCAAGGTACCATCAGCTTCTCTATTGAATTGCATGAAAACGTTGTTCCAAATCTCAATAACGTTTGGATCATCCTCGTTGACCAATTCAGCGGCATTTCTACCACCAATTCTATCGTAGTGGACCTCAGAACATGGACCACATGGACCTTGTTCACCCATCTCCCAGAAGTTATCCTTAACAGAACCTGGCAAGATATGGGATGGGTCAACACCGACGTCTTCCCAAAGCTTCTTTGCCTCCAAGTCTGGCAACAAACCTGAGGCTTCATCACCTCCGAAGTAGGTAACATAAAGTCTATCTTCTTTCAAGCCGTAAACTTTAGTCAACAATTCCCAGGAATACTCAATAGCCTCCTTCTTAAAGTAATCACCAAAGGACCAGTTACCCAACATTTCAAAGAAAGTGTGATGGTAAGAGTCTCTACCAACATCTTCCAAATCGTTGTGCTTACCACCAGCTCTGATACACTTCTGAGAGTTCATTGCTCTTTTCAAGCTGTAGAATTCAGATGCTGGGTCCACTGTACCCAGAAAGATAGGCTTGTATTGGTTCATACCAGCGTTGGCGAACAACAACGTTGGGTCATCGTATGGAATAACAGAAGAGGATGGAACAAAAGTGTGACCCTTACTTTTGAAGTAGTCCAAGAAGGTGTTACGCACCTGGCAGCTTTAGTTAGTATCCACCATCGCTTATAGATCGAGATACGAGTTAACCGCCCAACGATGATGAATCACAAGAATCTTCTTCTCTTCCCTTTTCCGCTCCTCCCTCATTCCACATTTTCACAACGTATGCGGCGGCTAACGAATAGATCAAAACTCACCTTTTGTGCTGGCCATTCAGTTGATTGTGACATTGTTCTAGTCCCCAGCTTACTTAGTGATTTAAGGAGAGGTAAACAATGATTAAATCTAATCGGCATAAATTTTTCTTGATCGCTGAGCTTTTTTTTGCCTTTCTTTGAACGCGCCGGCGGTTTTTTTTACCCTCCCTCCTTCAACTTCTTCTTTATTTTACCGCTGCGAAAATTGGCAGATGTGAAAAGGTTGAAAATATCGTCCTGAAACTTACGCCGATACCGGCGTAAATTTGAGAACACGCAAGAGCATGAGCTTTGTTTGTTCCACAACTTCTGCAAGGGTTCCTCATCTACAGGTTGTGGCTGTTCGTAAAGGACGTAAAATTCAATATTAACGACAAGTGTGTTCTCAATACGTTTTCTTTTGTGCAAAGACAAGCATATAGTAGAAGTCTCCGAATTCATCCAACAGCTCGCCGTTTCTAACGTCTCTGTTGTACTGTAATTTCATCTCTCTAAACAAGACGAGTTCCTCTGGTGATAAGTGAAGTTGTGCAACGTACTTAAACATAGCACACTCAAAAAAGCTCTGAACAAACTCCACAATGTTACCCAGGTCTGTTGGAATTCCCTTTTTCAACGAGACAAAGGCGTGTCTGATGTTTTGGAAGCCAGCTTCCCTCAACCTCTTTTGAATGGATTTACATGGATATGGATCCATTCCATCCCTCCTCAGCGCATTTCTGAGCATCTCAAAGAATTTGCTATAGATTTCATTTTTACAATTCAGTACCGAGTAGTCCATCAGGAATATGCTGATCTGGCCGTTGAAAGTTAACAACCGAAACACTTCTGACAGTGTTGGTACCCATTGGTCGTTCTTTAGATAGAAGTGTAAGTCATAGCATATTGCAGCAGCAAATGTATTCTTCGTCATTGGAACGTTCTGGTACGATATCCCATTGAGGATATAAAAGTTCTGCGGTCCAATAGCCAATTTATAATCCGGGAACGATGTATACAGTATGGGATCCGTCGTGAAACAATAGATGTCCCTGTCTGGGTTATCAATGGCTAATTGCCATATATGAGAATCTGTGTAGCTGTTGTTGTACATATCAAGCACTTTCAG
>NW_017963655.1:890778-901472 GCF_001661405.1 Williopsis jadinii
AAAACCATCTCTCAGATCCTCTTCTGTAACTCTCCCTGATATCGTCAGTATGACTCCTTAAGGTTCGTCTTGGTTGTGGCGTATCCATAGAGGTCATCGACATTCGACCAGAGACAAAACTCGAAATGTGGTGTTTCCTGCCGGGGCTTGAGCTGCTAGAACTACCTCTTAGAGTGAACTTGCTGAGGGTAGAAACGTCTGACGTGATCGAAGCAGCATCATCCTCTGTGTCTGTGTGGAATGTACTGTCGATGTCCGCAGAACTTTCAGTCCGTGACGACATGGAAAACCGGTGGACTGTATGGGGCCTCCGTAGCCCGCCAAGCATAGAGATAGACCGCGTACTCGGTGCACTGTCCATCTTGATCCCTATAAATGCTTGTCCACCACTCTCTTAAAGCTAACTAACAAACACTTCTCAGACTGATCTTTGTGATGATGTCTCCCTTGTGACCTTTCCAACGCAAAGTATTGGAATGTAGAGACGATGAGACTAATGGTGAAGTATTAAATACAAATATAACCCCTGGTACATACAAGAACAACAACAAAGGAGGAGGCAGATAATTACAAAAGTGATCAAAGCTGAAAATTATGGCCGCTGTGTGACCCCAGCCGTGGCTCCCCTTCCTCCCCCTCAAAAGGCGAGGAAAAAATAGAGATTTTGTTCTTTGGAATTGGGAACAACAAATGGAGCCACCATTTTCTACAGCAAATAGGTCCAATGTGTAAAAATACACCGGGCTAAATATCACGGCTACCAAATATATTTCAATGTATATGAGTGATATTCTTCTGTTCGCTGGTGACTGTTTACCGGCCGGGAACCCTCAGTGTTTATTGCGCAACCCGCTCCCCAATTTGCTGTTCAAAATACCGGAATTAGAGGGCTTGGAAGAATCCAAATACCTCTGGAGGATACCGTAGTTGAGTAGTAGTAGCACGTACACTGTTTACCTTGAGATTGGTTCACGATTTTAAGACAATTCACATCTGCTTACTTATCAATTCGAAAGCTGCTAACAAGAAAAACCGGCCGAATCCTGCCTTGGTCCCAATCAACCCGGCCCAAGACCTGAAACAAAAAAAAGTGAACGGGGTAAATGGAAAATTTAAAAAACTTCCCGGGGAAAATGATCCTTTGATAAATATTCTCGAAAGATATATACAACGATACGTATCATGGCGATCTACCAACCATCTTGCTATTTATCTCAATACCATAATCAGCTTGTAATTTGTCTCCCAGGACGGCATCCTCAGCAAGTACATCTTCTACTAAGCTGGTCAAGTCCTCATCTCCGTAATACTTTGCCGTGACATTGCCAGAGCCTATTGTGTCAACAGTGTCGGAGTTTACCAGCACATATTTGATGCCACTATCAGGGCACTCGTAGTTCACGTTCATCAAGAGCCTCTCCATTATACCTCTCAATCCACGCGCACCAGTTCCCTCTTTCAGGGCAAGCTCTGAGATCTTCAATAACGCATCGTTAGTAACCACGAGTTTCACCCCGAATTGTTCAAAGATGTACTGGTATTGCGTCAACACTGCGTTCTTCGGCTTCGTCAAAATCGACAACAAGTCCGTCTCTCCAAGGGAATCGAGGCTTGTTATGATGGGAACTCTTCCTATAAGTTCGGGAATCATCCCATAAGAATTGAGATCCTGGGGTGTAACCAATGTCAAGGAGCCAACAACTCGATCATCATCTAGTTTGATCTTTGACATTGCATTGTGATGCACAGGATCCTCCTCAATAGCGCCTAACTCGTTGTCAACGATACGCTTAGCAACATGCCTATCCAATCCAACAAATGCACCCATCAACACAAAGAGTATATTACTAGTATCAATGTGATACGTTTCTGTCTTCTTTGCCACGGTGGTGTTGTTGTTAGAGTCTTTGTCTTTGTTCACTGGCTTCTTCACTTGGACTTGAACTGTAGTACCCTCGATCAATTTCAGTAAAGCCTGCTGAACACCTTCACCTGAAACGTCTTTTGTTCCACTGTTGTTAGAGGTCTTTGCAAGTTTATCAACCTCGTCCAAAACGACAATCCCTCTCTCCGCCCTATCAACGTTATATTCTGCATTAACCAGGAGCCTTTCGATACATAACTCAACATCTTCACCAATGTATCCCGCTTGCGTGAGTTGAGTACAATCTGTTATCGAGAAGGGGACATTTAGTACTCGAGCAAGAGTTTTGGCAATTAAGGTCTTTCCTGAACCTGAAGGTCCCAACAGCAAGATGTTTGACTTACTGAGTTCCAAATCCTCATCTTCCAAATCCAAATCGAAAGTTATCTCCTCTGGAGATTTGTTTGATGGACTCACATTGTTACTCAAAGTGTACATCTTATCGTCCTCTCTTCGTTGTTCATCTTTGATTTTCTTTGCCAGTTTTCTAGCTTTGTCGTTGATCCTAAGATAATGGTTATAAACAGCAACTGACATCACTTTCTTACCGGTCTCTTGTCCAATAATATATCCATCCAAATAATTCTTCAGTTTCCTAGGTGGCGGAACTTTCACCATGGACTTTTGGATATCCCTAATGATCTTCGCAGTAGGATCAGCATTGATCTTTGGTGCAGGGATAGGTGAATTTGTAGGTGCTGATGTCGACCCGTTGCTAGAGCTAGAAGCCAAATACCTAGCTTGTGCACCAATGCTAGAAACTTCTATGAGACTCCTCGTTCTAATACAAGAGTTCAATCCCAGCATTCTTTCAAATAGACTGTGTTCGAGGGGGGAGAGAGTCTATACTTTAACAGTTCTTTGGCATACACAATTCCTAAATGTCGGTCTTAATTTTTCACACCCAATCCGCGGAGCAAAATCACCAGATCAGGCCAATGTCACTATGACTCATGACTCATGACTCAAACTGTTTGATTCTACTATGAAGACAATAAAGAACGTTTACATATGGCATTTATATATAGACATATCCCTTGATAACAGTACTTTTTTATTCCATATAACTATGTACGACAGAGTTGCATGGATTATCACAATTCATCATGAACTTCAATTGGTGCGGGGTCTGAACCAATTTGTCTCGAGCTAACCTCTAAGAGTTGTGCTTCGAAGTTTCTCTTAAAAGCACTTTCCCTCAACGCGGATATTTCATCATCATAAACGGTCCATTCTGGAATTTGACGACGTGCTCTGTCGAGCTTTGGTTCTTTGGTTAATGGATTATTACAAAGATCAATCGTTCTGGCGGTTTTCAAACTTGCATCGTCACACCATGTTTCACACCACAACCAGTCTTGTGGCAAGGAGAAAATCTTAAGGGTTCTCTGCAAACTGTTTGGAAGGTCTTGATCGAGGTTAGAGAGTGATTCAGGATCAGCTGAAAGTATTTGATACTGTTGTCTCAAGATATCGCCTGCATAGATGCTTCTGAATTTTTTCAAGTCGATCACATATAACGCACTGATGTGATATTTTAAATCGTCCCCGAGTAGTTTCTCCCAGTAACCGTGCTTCCAGAATCTAAAACCCTCCATCTCTTTTCTAGAGTCACCCATAGGTGTGTATCCATATGGTGCCCCCTCTAAGTCAAGGGTAACAAGCTCGTTCATGTCGGTACGGACGATTTGATCAGCATCAATGAATATAACTTTGTCCAAGCTTTGTGGGAATAAAACATCCAAAAATAGGATCTTGTAACCCCAAATGGTTCTTTGCTTTTCACGTTGACCTCTTAACCAAGATGGCCATTTATAGGTGATTAATTCATATTCAAATCCATATTGTTCAGCGAGGTAAGGCAAAAACTCCCTAAAGGTTGGGGACATATAGTTATCAATGAGCCAAAACTTTACGGTATGCTTCGTATGACGCATAACGGATACCGTCATTATACTCAATAATCTTTCATAGAGGTGCCCTGAAGCAACAGTGAATATGTTGATATCTGCGTGCTTCCCAGTAGTATGTTTTCCACCGAACCAAGAAGACAGGATCCCACCTTTCGACTCCTCACCTGTGACAAGATCATTCAGTGAAATAGACTCCTTTCCGGGGTTCTTCTTCACTTGTGGACGAATCTTCACCCCATCAATAGTTAAAATATCAACATCAACATTGGAAACTGGGGCTTTGGTATTTGGATCAACAAAAGTGTAAAGAGTTCGTGAATTACCATCCATCAAAGATAGCTCCCATAAACCAGGATTGGCCTTCAGTTGGAAGTAACCCTCTGCCATCATCACATTTGTATCAGACCCAGGAACGCTAACAGAAAGTCCAGCTGGTGGTTCTTCGTTTGTATAATCAAACAAGTTTCCTTCTATGATAATGTTTTCCAGTTCATAAATTCCAGTAACAGTTCCTGTTTTTTTTAGTAAGACATTATCAAGATCTGTAGCTCCTTCTTTTGCCATTACAATCCACGAAGGATGAACATCCATATCCAGAGTGAAAAGTGTATCTTCAGGAACGTTGTTGAAGGTTACAACAGAATCTTCAACAAAAGACCCATTTTTGAAAGAAACACCCTTAGGGATGTTTCCCCTATAGAAGCGTTTTATTCCCAATTCGGCTAGATCCTCCTGTGGAACTAAAACAATATCAACAGAAACGAATGGAAGATCTTTCACTGCACCAACAAGAGGCAACAGTTTTTGTGTGTATTCATTTATAGGGTCAAAAACGGCCAAAATATTCACTAAACTTTCTTTTTTGTCTCCAAACTTGATTGATGGATCCGTTTGGAGTCTTGAAAAGTCAAATCTCGTGATGCGGTTCTCTCCATTAAAATAAGAAGCACTAAGGACACTAGAAAAACTTTCAAACCAATCGGAGATATCACCATCTTTTTCTATTTCAATGGTGTTTATCAGGTTGATAGCGTTTTTGAGCCTTGTAGTCATTTCATATTCATAAAAACTCTTCAATGACTCTGCTCTGGCAATTGTCCCCTTCAAATCAATATAACGTCCATTGAGGAGTATGAATGACTGGGAATCCACACCAATAGAGTCAAGTAAGTATTTAGTTGATGAGAGTGGTTCTTCATCGTTGTTGAATTGGTGTTCATTGATGATGCTGTTAACAGTCTCAGAAAGATGTTTCAACGAAGCGTGGGAGGCTTGTCTGAGTTTTCCAATAAATGAAACGTCAGCACCAGTGTGAACCAATCTGACCCTCAGGGCAATTTTCGACTCATCCAAAGATTTGAGTATTTCAGACAACTGTTCTAGAGCATAAAGCGAGCCAAAATTGGCACCAAAAGTGAGAGTCGGTGTGATACTTCCGTGAGAAGTCTCTGAGAAAGTGAAGACAACATTGGAAAATTGATGTTCACATTGTCTGACAAACTCTGGGGTAATTATTACTTGTGAAACATCTGCATCGTTCGAAGGAACAAGTAGAAGGTTGCGCGATTCCAAAGAGTCTTCGTATAGTTTCTCCTTGATGTCTTTCAGGGTTGCAACACTTCTCTGATACACCATCCCAGCTATGAAGTTGTTATCCGCAAACACTTGTCTTGACATTAGAGAAGCCCAGTTACCATGAAGATCGTAAAACACACCATTAACAATCACACAAGGTCTCTTGACATCAAAATTTTGAACAAATGGCTCGACCAAGGTTGAAACATAGTCAACGTCATCATAATGCTCTTCTTTTTTCAAATACTTCAAGAACTCAAGAATATCTTCTCTGGTTCCCGTTCTGTAAATTTTATATAGCTGGTTTGCTAACGAACGGTCCTCCTTAGACTTGATCAGTGGTACAAGACCAATATGTTGTGAAAGCTGATCTCTAGTTATACTATCCACGATATGAATAAAGTTTGAAACATCCTCTTTGTTCGACAACTCCATGACAAATATAGCAGAATGTAAGTTTGCCTTCACATCAGGTATTTCACCAAACTGAAATCTTTTCAGGAAATCACCAACATTAGTTGAGTATTCACTATAAACCTCATCTTTCTCAATGTCATTCAAATATACCACAGCACCTTCTAGACCTTGTGGAATTTTGTATCTCTTGATTCCTCTAGACTGAGATCCATAAGCCGATAGTAATGCAAATTTTCCAATAACATTTTTAGCGTCAGTAAGATCAACATCCAACTCCTTCAGAAGTTCAATGAATTTCATCTCTGTTTTGAGTTGCTTGTATAAATCAAAAATATTAGATCTCACAGAATTTAGCGGAGCTCCATTGAGAAAAATACCCGTGCTTGAAGACGTTATTCCCAGCTTTTCGTTGTATTCCATTTGGGCAAAGATATCTTCGTTAATTTCCTGATCAGAGAGATAAGAGGCAAACTTGGGAAGATCTTGGGTCAATTTAAGCAATCTATTGAAAGCATCTGAAGCAGATTTTGAGTCCAAAACAAAGCTGGCTGCTTTCAGATCCAGGCTAGAAAGTTCCCCTTTGGCCAATGGTTTAATATCGTTATCATATGTATCAAGAAAGGTGTCAGTTTGGTCATCTAAGAGCTTGTCATCTTTCAGAACAATTTGAGGCTCAGATCCAGTAAGCTCTCTATCATCGATCACAATATAATCGGTCCTTTTTAGAGTGAGATCCACACCATAACCGCTTAAGAGTTCTCTCTGTGTATGCGGTTGTGGGGTGTATCTCCAGACAAAACGCAGCTTTCCTGACAGAGAGCTCTGATATAAGGTAGAAAGGAATTGCGGGAACTTAGGGTCACTTACTGTACCATACAGAGCAAGAACAGGACCCCTATCACCGATCACCCTGTCAAATGGCTCCTGGTCAAAATTTCCCTCTTTGTCAATTTGCAATGCATAAACATCATCTGGTTCACAGTAGACCACGCCGTTCAATTCCAGCCATGTCTGTGGTATCTCTCCGCACTTCTTTCGCAAGATATCTGAAAACTTTGGAAGAATTGTTTCATTGTAGTATTTATAATGTGCAACAATTCTCGGAGAGTAATACTTAGTTGCGAGTGGAATCTCATAAAGCGAACGTTCTTCTGGTGTTAGAAGGTCGAACACTTCATTGAACAACTTTTCATCAGATCTTGTATCAATTGCAGATAAATCCGCCTCATCATCATCTTCTTCGTTAAAAAGAACATTCGAAACTTTGCTTAATGCAGGTATGAAATATGACTCGTTCTCCGAAGAAACTGTTTCTCTGTTTACGTGTACGTGTTAGCTTTAAGTTCGTGCAATCAACAGGACAAAACTTACAAAAGTAGAAGTTCAAACGGGGATTTCTCCCAGTTTGCGACCAATTGGATACTTATTTGGGCGAGACCATAACCGAGGGTCAACAAGAAAACCAGAAACTCTCGCATTGATGATGTGACGAAGGCCTCAGATTCTTGAACGCTTGTATCTCAACGAAACCTCCACCTTATTTTTTTGGCATTTTCTTGTTTTGAAAAGCGCGCATTCATTACTTTGGGGATGTTCGTAATTATGTGCACCTATCGCCAGCGAAAAGTAGAAAACACCAACGACAATTGATACAGACACAATCAGAATTAGTTAGCATTATTAAAATGATACAAATTAAAGGAGCAAAATTACCTTAAAATTTCCTCAGAGTATACCACAATGTAGCTTTTATCCGAATTAAGAGATATTCAAAGCATGAGTTTGAAATCTTCAATCCTTCCTGAGATATAGTCCTTCATAGTTCGTATGGTATAACTAGAAAAGAGGCATAAAACTGCTTATATCTCAACAACAAAAGATACATTGGAAACTCTAATACCACTGGGCACTAGACATGCTCTCTAAAATCAAATATCCTAACCTTCAGCCCGCTCGGATCGGTGGTTCTTCTGAAATAACCTAGGATGTTGTTATTTTTATGTATAATTCTCGTTGTCGTTGCCTTAGCAATTTTAGAAATGTAAGGATGTTTCCAATTCTAATAGGCATTGTTTACACTTTGAATTCTTATCAACAAAAAATGACACAAAATGACACAAAACCAATACAACTTTATACACAAATACATAAAGTTAGAAAGATAACAGAATATTGGTCAGAAACAAAGCATCAAATAATGAAAGCGGAAACCTTGGAGGACGTCCCAGGAAAACCCCAAGGGCTCTTCATGGAACCTTCTAACGACGTCCTCAACTTGAGGAAGAAACATGAGCGGCTAATCCAGAACCACAGCGGCAACTTCAAACGAATGGAGATACGACATAACAAGAGGACCCACAAATTATTGAGACAGACTAACTGACCTGTTACGAAAACAAGATACTGAGCATAGAAACCTTCAAGTTCTGTTACGGAATACCCATGCAGGGATTGTAGACTTGTCACAACAGCCGCCATTACCTGAACCTGAACCTGAACTTAAACTTGATAATGGAACTATGGCTGATAGAATAAGAGATAGGTGAAGAAAAGCAGCACAGGTAGCAGAAAGAGCGTTAGATGAAATTAGACATGATGGTGCTTTTGATTATGATCCCAGCTTTGAACACATCATCGATGATAACACCAACGGTTTTAAAGAGAGTGGTGATTCAGTTTATGACCAACACCAATATCAGAGACCACAGAACTCGGTTCATAATCCAGGTGGGCTCGAATAGTGTCATGATTAGTGCCATGCTCTCCTTATCGATGCAGAACTACCATCTTTTTGTTGCGACAGGGGCAAAGTTTTACTCGGTGACATATTCAAAGAACCTCCACAGTACATGAAGGATATCTTATTGGATCTAATCACATCCAAATATTCTCGAACAACCAGTCCTGTTATTTCATTATCATCCTTAGGTTCTAACAGTACTGGTGATTCGTGAGGTGGAACTTATTCAATGACCAACAACGACCGTTTATTCCATAGAGTTGATGGTTTGATAGCTCAGGAAAATGGAGAAGAGAAGTTGGCTGAAACTCATACACTAAATCCAGGCTTAGCTACAAATCTTCATTTTGAATTGATTAGAAGTGTTTTCCAAAATGATTAAGAGGATAATAACCTTGAGGCCTACATTAGGAAGATTGATAAGTTTCTCTCTCAACAAATTAGTTATGCACAGCTGTTATACACCGCTAGAGAACTTATTCAACAGGAAATTACACAAAAGGGGTTAACCAGAAGAGAAATTATCGTTCAATTTGCGAATATTGAACCAACAGCACGAACAAACCGAGAACATCAAACTTTCAGAGGTTAAACAGTTTACCTTGAAGCGCGGAAGCAATAACAACAAAACTAGACTTTAATTTGAGTACGCACAAAGAAAAGATCTACAGGCGGCTTCACTTTTATCAATATGTGTAAGTGTTTTTTGATTTTTGAGATGTTGTGCTCTTTTATTAATTAAAGGGCGAGACAAATCTTTTTCATACTAACGGTATTCAAATTAGTATCATTCGAACACTTATACGAAATCTTACCTTACAGTTTAAGAAAAATCTTAAAGCGTTGATTTCTTTCGTTCCAAAATTCATCGTTTTATTAATGAGGGATCAAGGCTGGTCTAATTCTACCAACATATTTACATCATGCACCGCAATTCTTCACAAAACAATTACCATTTTGAAAACGTACCACTTTGAATACTTTAGTGAGTATGTCACCCTTCAATTTAAGACAAAAGAAACATAAAATAAAACAAAACCAAACAAAACATGACAGCACATGTCTTTTGATATCTTTATTTAAAGCTCGTTTCATTTATTTTGGTTTTTCTCTTTTTATTCTTCTTTTTTTTTCTTTTTTATTTTTATTCTGTTTCACCCTTTTTAAATTTACTTTTTCCTTCATACATTCGCTTAAGATTCAATCAAGAATATTCCATAAACATTACCTCCATGATATCATTGCATATACAACAAAGACAGTTCAGGAGGACTTGATATCAAACAACACAATCAAATATAACAAATTTGTACTGAAATAAAAGCAAATATGTTCTTATAAAATATCACAAAGAAGTTTATTAACTTAAGAGATCTACATCCAATGAATATATCATCAAACATAAACATAAGTATCATATAAGACATACTTAGTCCATTCTCATGATGTCTCATTATGTATTCCGTTAAGAAATTCAAATTACACAGAGCAACAAACTAGACCATATCTGACAATTTAAATATTTCTAGACTTAATGTATCTCCACAACGATTTGTCAGATAATTAATATCGAAGGCCGCAACTACTAGCAGTAAAAGGACAGCACATCTCTAATGAGTAAGGGCTAATGGTAAGATGCAACAAATTAAAATATAAAACGATTCTCCATCTGCTAACACTTTAATATAATTTAACTACTTGCTGTATTGTGAATCTCAATTCATTCTCTTAAATTTGTTGAAGTTCCTTACATGGTATGCCTTCTCTTACAAAAAAAAAACACATCATGCGACAATGTTATATTCAGCTGCTCACAAACATTTTAGCATATATAATAAACTCAAAAAAAATTGTTTAAGAATGAAATATGATCTCACAAGTATGAAGACTATATTTTATATGATCCGAGCATTGAGACTGAAATTGATACAGGAAAGCTTTATATGGGAGAAGTTCGTGGTATCTTAATAATTGCGTAAGCATTTCTATGAGAGTGCAGCTGTATAGAAAGACGCATTTAAAAAAAAGTTTGAAACCTGTTCTTTATTATGGATGTATTTTATTGTCTGGTCTGCTTTTTTTTTTTGTTTGACATGTGTTTCCTATTCTCTTTTGCTTTCGTTTG